>NW_026623867.1:150823-169851 GCF_030028575.1 Malurus melanocephalus | reverse complement strand
TGGGGCCGGGGGTGCTGCGGGCTCCGCTCGGCGCCGCGATTGGCTGCGAATTGACAACGGGGCAGGGCCCGCCCCCGGAGCGGCGCCATTGGCTGCGGGCGCGGCGGCGCCGCCTGCTATTGGCTGCGGGCGGTGTCAGTCACGGCGCGGCCCCGCTCGGCCGCCGCCCTGCCGCCCCCCAACAGGGACCGCGCCGGGTGCGGGCCGGCCCGGCCGCAGCGGGGCTCCGAGCTGCCCTGGGCCCTGCCCGCCGCCGGCCTGCCTTGGGCCTCCAGCCTGGGCTTTTCCCCATCACTGGCAGGAAGCTGGACGCGTGCTTTGCCTCTGTTCTCGTAAAATCCCCGGTGAAACCTATGCCCGGGGCGCAGCGGCTTTTTTAGGCAGAAATTCCTCACGGARATGGCGATTGGATACTGGAGTGGACAGGGAGGTGGTGCTGGAGTCATCATCCGTGGAAGTGTTTAGGGAAAGGCGGTGGAGCTCAGTGCCTTGCTCTGRGCAAGGGTGTTTGGTCACAGGTTGGACTCGATGATCTTAGAGGTCCTTTCYTGTGATTCTGTGATCTCCGTTGGATGTTTGTCAGTAATTCTGTGAGGGTTTTTCTCCGAGGTTGTTATCCTCGCTCTCGCCCCGGAGAGCCCTGTTGTGCTCCACGTGAACGTGCCCAGCCCCGAGCGGCCCGTGGCCCGTGCTCGGGTGATGAGCGTGACCCGAATTACAGCAGACGTGCTGGAAGGGATGCACTGACAGGAGAGCAGGGAGCTCCCGGAGCCCGAGCTCAGCCCAGTGACTCCCACTAACGCATCCCTCTCCTTCCCGGGGAGGAGGGGAGCTGTGCTCTCCCACCCACAGCCCAGTCTGCGCTGGGAGTGACTCAGGGCTTCTCCCTTCCTTCTGCCACTCTCCTGACTTGCTCACAAGTGCCGGGGGTGGGGGGCACTTCTCGATGCCTGTGGCATTTGTTGCTCAGGAGGTGGTAAAATACAAGAAACTGCTGTAGAAGAGTTCCTTGGATACTTCAGAAAAATCTTTTTCTTCCATTGTTTTTTTTCCAACTCTCCCAAGAAACAATTTCTGGACACTGTGAAGACTTGGTGGCCTTTGCAAGGTCAGTGTTTTGTTAGTGATGTCAGTAACTGGAAGAGGAAGAAGCTGTCTCAAGGCAGAAAAGAGACTGGAGGCTTTTCTGTATTTTGGAAKGGGCTGTCCAGGGAGGCAGTGGAGTCCCCATCCCTGGAGGTGTTCGAGGAATTCATGGACGTGGCACTGAATTCACTGGTCTGGCTGACAAGGTGGTGATTAGTGAAAGGTTGATGATCTCAGAGGTCTTTTYCAACCTGAATGRTTCTGTATTWATTTATTTAAATTTCAGTTTGATGTGTGTGCAGTGTGACTGCACAGACAGGCTGGTTGATAGTGCCACTTAACTGTGGCTGGACAGGATGTGGCAGGGATGGGTAAATAATGTGGATTTGGGATTAACAGTGTTAGGTCTGCCCCGGAAGAGATCCCCTGTCCTGTTTTCTGGCTGGGCTGAGCATTTCTGTGTTGTTGTATATGGGGGGGCAGAGCCCAGGTGAGAAGATTTAATMCCACATGTCCCAGAAGTGAAGGAARTATTCAGAGGCCAAGTGTTTGAATCAGTGTTTGAGTCGCCTTCCTCCTTCTTCAGGGGAAAACCCTGTGGTTTTTTTTTTTCCTGACTCTTTAGAAGTTGCAGATACGTAAGATAATTCCTCATTTGGTGGAGAAGGACAGAGAAGAGAAAGGAAAATAAGAAAGTGGAGAGAAAGCACGAGACTGATGATGTGTGTGACCTTGGTGTCACAAGGAATCTTGTCTCTGGAGACACTGCTGACAGCAGACTGCCAAGAATTACAGCAACAAAGTACAGTTTATTCCCTCAGTCCATTACAGTTGGTTTTGAGGTGCCAGGAAAGTCAGACTGCAGAAAAGAGATGGTATTTTTGCAGTCCTTGATGTTTGCAACACCACAAACATAATCAAGCTGTGGAGTGTGTTCAGCAACTGTTCTGCTGTGCTGCCCTGACCCCAGGCAAAGCCAGCCAGACCCATCAGAGCAGATTTTTCATGTGATTGTGTCCCTCGAGGGCTCTTCTGTCCCCACAGCTCAGTGGAAGGTTGTACTGGTTCCTTCTCCTCAACACAGAGTTTGGGGGGTTATTTTTCATATTTCTGTTGTTAAGTGCTCACTGCAGAGCCCCTCTCTGTTGGGAGTTTCTCTCTAATTCCCTTCTGGGGAGTATCTTTGAAATCCATTTTACCCCCCTGGCACTGGTGGAACTTCAGAGATGTAAAAACAACAGATTTCAGTCCTTTTGGCCAAAGTCTGTGCTGAGTGCTTTTCCCTTGGAATTCCTTGGTCATTCCGTGGTGCCCAGAAGCATCTCCCCCTCTGGCCACTGCCTTCCCAGGGCATGGTGTCATCGGGATGGTTTTCATTGCTGGGGTAACAGGAAGGCCCAGGGACCTGGTGCTGTCACTGGTGCAGGCTCTGTGCTGTGTGTGTGCCACAACCTCTCAGATTAATCATTGCTGCTGGGTGGATGCCCTGGCATTCCCCAGGGCCTGAAGAGAAACCCAGCAGCTGTGAGCTGGAGAAGGTGGAGTTGGGTGGGTGATCTACAGAGGGGTTCAGGTCCATGGCAGCCTGTGCCAGCTGCCAGCTTGGTGTGGGTCAGGATCAGAGCTCCTGGTGCCTGTGACACCTCAGACCTGCCTAGGAGGGGTTTTCAGGGAGCAGAGACTGAGTCAGGGACAAGTCTGTCCTTCCCACAGCCTGAATTTCTTTTTCARTTTGCTGTTTACTCCTCACCCTCCTGCTCTGTATGGATTCATCCCTCTGGACTTCCTGAGTATGGAGCTGGGAGCAAATTCTTCTCAGGGTCAGGCCCGATTATGGGACATGCACATTTCCAGGGGCCTTCCCTTCTCCTCTTCACACACTGAACCTGCATCAGGAGCACCAGCTTCTTCAGGTTTCCTTTTTAAGGCACTTCAGTGGGGATACTTGGGATGGAATAGAGGTCAAATGTCTGAAACTTCCCACGTTTGTGAAAGTGGTAAATGTTTTTTCTATACAAAATTCTGATCCTTTTGGTAGTTGTAGCTTGATTTCTGAGAAGAGGTTTCTTGCATCAGTACATTTCTTCTGGTTTCAAGGCTTCCGTCACACCACTGGCTCACTCTTCAAGGGTTTTTCTGTGACTGGATATCAAATATTCACCAGACAGATGAGACTTGGCCATGTGSTGTAGAGCAGACATGTTATATTTGATTAATGAGGCTGTTGAGATAGCAAGGCTTGGCTGGTGCTTGGTTATCTTAAAGGCTTTTCTGAATTTGGCACCAAGTYCCTGCAGGTAGGAATTGCTTATCTCCTGCCTCCTGTGCTGCCCAAATTGGAAATGCAGGATTTATTATTGTAGCAGAGGAAGGAGCGTTGTGCTGACGCCATGCTCGGTGACTTTCTTCTCTTGCTGAAAGCTCCTGTGCTGATGTTGTAAGAGAGAAGGAGGCATTTGTTGTGGTTCACTSGAGAACATTCAGTTCAAAAATAGAACTGCAGGAGAGGGTTCACTTCCCAGAGGTTCAGTTTCATCCCAGCGCCGTGTRCAGGCACACATCCAAGCACGTATGGAAATCCGCCGGCTCCTATTCCAGGATGAGCAAAACAAGCCCAAATTGATTGGTGAAATCTAATCCATGGCTTTTGCTTGTTTGTTTTCCATGYTCTATAAAGAGAGTGCACATTTGCTTTGAGTTTGGGATGAAGTGCTTTGGTTGTCTTGCTTTGAGTCTTGATTGGACTTGCAGGGAAAAAGTCAAGAGCTTYAGGAGTTTGGGGGTTACCTGTTGGTCCTCATTGTTTGAGAAGGTGCAAAGTGATGGGAAAAAGATTTCTTCTGCTTTTCTGCCTCTGAATCAGCAAAAAAAAAGGGGAAGAAGAGAAGGAATAGCTGTTTGTGGACAGTCCTTCCTGCTCTGTGTGGTAGCACTGGATGGTGCCAGCACTTGGTGACAGCATCACTGCCTCTGAGACGGGGGGACTGCGGCAGCCAACGGGCACATGGAGCTGTTGTGATAGCCAGAGTGGCTTGTTATCTYGAGAGCTGAAGGCCACGTGTGAGCTTGGCAGAACTTCTTGATCAAGTCCAATTTGAGGTGCTTGCTTGTTTAATTCCAAAGGTCAGTGGACATTGGCAGTGCCTTGAGGGGAGGGGGGAGCAGCCAAGCGTAGCTGGGGGAGTTCAGCCTTGTGGTTGGTCCTGTTTGAATGGCYTTGCTTTGCTTCTGCTTAATTTTCATGTTTGGTGTCTGAAAATACTGGGCAAACGGGGTTGTGAGGAAGAATGCAGAAAATGTGCRGAAAAATTACCTGTTCATGAAGATYAAATAATATTCATTCTCTATACAGCAGTATTTATGAGCTAATTTTCCATGGGCGAATGTGAGGCAATTAAAATCAGGAGGAATGCTTTCTGCAGCCACTTGAAATGCTGCAGGTACATCCAGAGTGAATTGCAGCATGGGAGCTGTGCTCAAAGTCATCCCTGCTGTGACGTGTTGGTGACTGAGTGCCTTGGAGAGCAGGGAGGGGTGGATTCCCGACTGTGGGAAGGGGAGGGTCCCAGCTGAGAGGCCGGCTTAGATTTCAGGCGGAGTGTTTTGGTCTCAGCTTTCATCCCAACCTTCGCTGCAGTCTCCCATCACATGGAGAGCCAGGGAAGCTTTTTTAAGGTACTGTGTTACACTTCAAGCTGTGTTTGTGTTTTCGTGGCTTAGCTGGAAGGTGGCTCCAGAGAGATTTGGGTTTGGTCTTGAACGCAGGATTCCTTTACTTGAAAAATACTGTCTGCATGTTAGTTTGGTTACTTCTGGCACATTCTTGAACCTTTGGCTCTCRTGATATCCGGAGGATGCTACTCCTCTCAGTTTAAGGATGCTTTTGAGGTGGGGAAACAGATTTGTCCTGTACAAAGCCCTCTGGATTTAGACAAGTTCTTAACTTACACACTGTGGTTTTTTAGAGTCATTGCAGCGTGGAAAAGTTCTTTCCTTTTCACAGTGGAGAGCTGCTCTGTCCTGCTGACTTTGTCGGGGAGGCTTGAAAGGAGCCCCGGTGTTYTGAACGTAGTCCTTGTCTGGGAGCAGCTTTGGAGCTGGAGCTGTGCCCACGGAGCTGTGTTTTCCCAGGGCACTGTGTGAATGCTAAGCTGTGTTGGAATGAATTCGAGTGGGCAGGAGCATAAGCCTGCTCTCATTTTCCCTGGAAGACGCTGCTGCATTGTCTTGTCTGCCCCCTGAAAGCCTCAGTGTTGTTTGTCAAAGGCTGGATTCTGCGAGTGCCACGTATGCAAAGAAGCCCTGAATAGGAAGGACTGGCCGTGCTGGTTCTCAGCTCCTCGCAGAATTCCTGGGGCCTGGACAACAGGCAGCAGGCTGAGGCAAAGCAGTTTTTGTTAAATTCTCAGTATTCTGTGGGCATCCGCTCTCCCACACGTGAGATGTGTGGAATTGTCTGGTTCTGTTAAATTGCCTGCTTGTGCTCGGATAACTCCTGGGATTTGCTCTGTGCTGGCACAATCCATGCTTTTGTGCCATCATTCTGGRGGAATGAGCAAAGGCTGGCACAGTGAAGGATTTTCCTGTGGCCACATGTGTGCTGGGAGCAGGTTTGGGAGCTGTCAGCATCTCCAAGCTCTCAGGTTAGTGYTTTGGCCGTGAACCACCGTGTTTGCAGGGTGTTTGTGTGCTCTTATCCCTTTGTCCTGCCCCTCATGCACACAAGGGAAGACAAGTGACAAAGAGCAGGATAAGGATGCTGGAGCTCAGCAGTGCACGCTGGTTTTGGTGTCTGGAGCAGGGATTTGTGCAGTGCAGTCAGCACATCCCAAATCCCTGCTGATAGYGTTAGGGATGGTGGGACACATGAAGCAGTGGCAGTCATGAACTACCACCTGCTTTATCACCTGCTTAACCAACGCAGGATGAGAGAGCTGGAAAAGCTCTGGGTGGGTTGGGAAGGGTGAGTTCCTGCCTGAGCCACTTTTGGGCTGAATTTCCTCCCTGTCTGAAAGGAAAAGGTCTTTGGACAAGGCATGGGGGCCAAACACACCTTTCCTTGCGAGTCCCTTGCAGCCCTTCCTGTTCAGGCTCCTTGCACAGGCTGCTGTTCTTGCGTCCCTTGGATGTTTATTTCCAAGGGTGTGCCCCATGTGAGCAGACGGGAAGGAGTCTTGTGCCTTATCTCAGCTACTTCTAGGAAATGATGTAAGATACTTCCTTGTACAAGCCTTTTTCTAACCACATCCTGAATTTTGCTGACAGCTGGCTTGGCTGCTCACCTTTTGAGCTCAGCTCCTCTGGAGCTTTGGGAGCTGAGCCTGTCTTGTGCTTTGTCTCATTTATTGTGGGATGAATGTGCTCCCTGCTGGTCTGAGTCTCTCTTGAGTGTGCTGGTTTAGAGCTGTATGGGGGAGCTTGAAGGG
Source organism: Malurus melanocephalus (assembly GCF_030028575.1). Classification (NCBI taxonomy): domain Eukaryota; kingdom Metazoa; phylum Chordata; class Aves; order Passeriformes; family Maluridae; genus Malurus; species Malurus melanocephalus. Next base: position 163,339 of record NW_026623867.1, on the reverse strand, counting down.
TTTTGTGGAAGGGGTGGATCCATGCTATGGACAGCAYCCAGCAGTACCTGGTCCTGGCAGTGGGAATCACTGTCCAGGAGCTGCTGGACACACCTGAGCCTCAGCAGGTGTCTGCTCCCACCGTGGAGCTGCAGCAATTCTGACAGGGATGCTGAGCTCCACATCCACAGGCTTCTGCACAGACTTGGGATTTGTCCCTGTGGAGTGACTGAGCTGCCTTGGTAACAGCTGATGCAAGTGCTCCTAAAGAAATCCCTGTSTGAAATTTGTGATGGGAATGGCTCCACAGGTACCATTTCATTTTCTCGGTGCAGGAAAGGAAACAGCATCAGTTCTCCTGGGCAGTGTGAAGACCTGACATGACATTTTGCTTCTGCAGTAAAGCTGTGAAATTAAATGAATACTGTGTGAGATTTGAGGTGGTTTTGAGGCACTTAGCACTCTCTGGATAAATTTGTTCTTGGCTTGTGGCAGCTGCAGTCTCAGCTGGAGAACCAGTGTGCCAGTTCTGCCTCGCTGTATTTGGCCTGGCTGCCCTCTGACGAAAGCATGGTATTGTTCTGGCCCACTTTTAGGTGTCAAAAATGTGGGTCACTGAGATACAGAACACATTAGTGTGACAATTTTAGCCTGAAGGGACAGAGTTGGCTGAGAAGTGATGCCTGGTAGAGTGTGAAAGTCAGGACTTGTAGGTCGGCCCTTGCTGATCAATGGCCTTGGTGCAGGCRTTGTCCACAGCCCCTGCTTGGTGCACAGAGGAGGTTGGGTTCACTGTGTTCTTTCTCTGGGTGGTAATGACAGAAACTGAGGCTTGGCTCTTGAAGGAGTAAGAAAAACATGTCTGAAAGAGCTGTKGGATTGCTTGGGGAGGGCTCAGCCATGGTGCATCTCCTGGCTGGGGTGTGAGCACTGCTCCTGGTCTTGCTGTGCATTTTATCACCTTCAGCACCCCTGAGACCTGGTGTGTGCTGAGGCCTCCAGTGTCTTGTGTCCCCTGGACCATGTACTGCTCTGTTCCTGAGCAGGGTATGAAAAGTCCATGTTGGGTTGTGTTTCTTATGCTGGCTGGCAGACTGTGGAGGTCTGAGAAAGGGGGCTCACCTTGGAGAGGGGATCACCACTGCCTTGGTGTGGGAAACTTYTCCTCTGAGCACCTCCAGGCTGGAAACACTCCTGTGTGACATTTTATGGGAGAGACTGATGTTCCTAGTGTCTGTTTGAGGGAGCAGTACTGCTGCTACCTGCATGTGACACAAGCAGGAATTAGGCAGGACTTGTTGCAGGAAGAGTAAATTGAGTTTTCATCTCCACACAGAGCTGTTTGYAGTTACCTCACTTAGAGTGTTCATCCTCCTTCATTATTCACCCTYGCAGCTCTAAAAGCAGCTGTAGTGYAGTTGCTGTGCTGGTGGCAGGAGGCAGAATCTCTTTGAGAACGTTTAATGAACTCAAGTGGAAATTGATAGTTGTGAATCTGAGTGTGTTACCAGTTGTAGGCCTCGGTGGGCTCATGGCACTAACTGCAGTTTTGGTGGCAGGTACGAAATACAGCCAGAACTTCTGGTCTCGTTTCAGGCTGCTGCAGGAGCAYTCCCAGAGGCTGGGTACAATCCTGTGGCCTGCTGGGGCAGGTCTGTGTGCTGGATGARCCCTGGGAGGCATTGCTGGCACCCTGGCTGTGGCTGCCAAGTGCCAGTGCTGTGGCTCTGAAGCCCAGGATTCAGCTGAAGTTTTGGGGGTGGTCTGCCTGTGATAATCCTGAGTGTATCCCTGTGTTTGTGTCCTGCAGGTTGTGTTGATCATGGACTGTGAAGAAATCCCTACTTTTTCGAGTCCAAAGGAGGAAACTGCGTATTGGAAAGAGCTTTCCTTGAAGTACAAACAAAGGTATTGTGGATTTGCAAGCTGAATTTGGTTCTTCATGACCAGAACACTGTTTAATCTGTTCCTCTGCAAGGCCACATCAAGATGGCTATTAGATACTTTAGCAAGAATCTGTGAGAAGAGAATTCTCTGTGAAGGATTTCCAGCTTGGAAATTTCCATCTCTGTGGGAGCTGAGTGTTTCTTGCACAGTGTCACCATGCCAGGAACTGCAGGCTATGTTTTGAGCATGTTTGAGCAAGAGCACAGCCTTTTTATGGTCCTGTGCACCTTTGTGTAATTARAGTGCTGCCTTAAGTGGTATCTTGATGTTTTATCATAAGAAGGCGCCTTTGGGCTTGCCWTGTATCATTCCTGTTCCCTCAAGCTTCTTGCAGTGGAATTACTGGTATGAAGAGTGGCTGATTTAGTGTCTGTTGCATTTTAGTGAAGTGTTCTGTAGCTCCTAGTCTTGCCTGTACCGGTGGTTTGCATCTTTGGGGAGCACAGGGCTTTTTGGTTGCAAAAAGTGAGAAAGGAAATTGCTCTCTGGAGTAATGCTGTGCTTCTGGAGGGGTTGGGGGGTGGGTTGAGGTTTTTTTGGAGTGGGGGACACTGGAGGAATTTCCCAGTTTTTTTTTCTTTAAAAAGCTTTCTTTGCCTTCAGTGTAACTCACATGCAGTTGAGCTAAAGTTAAACCTCTGTCAAGCCCAAAGAGCCCAGCATGCAGGTGGCTGTTTGGTTTGTGGKTTTTTGGGAGGGAGGTGTTGGGAATGTGGAGGGGCCTGTCCATGTGGAGAACCCTAAGCTGTTCTTGTGTGTCAGAAATTCCATCTGAGACACCAGTGGATGTGCTGCTGCCTAAAGCCTTGGTGGTTTTCTCTGCAGCTTGCTCAGGGCTGAGCTATTACGTGTGGTAAAGATGCAAATTTAATAAGCAAAGTATGTGGAGTGGCTACTTCTAGTATTGAATAACTTGTAGTGGAATGAGGTAGGCATGTCCTGACTTCCTGACTCTGCATGATTTGTAAGAACTTTAATTTTTCAGGTAGTGCAGGGTTGCAGAAACTGTTGTTCTCTCGTCAGTTTTGGACCAAAATCTGGTTCAWTGTTTGCTTAATTCATTGTCTCTACCATAAAGTTTGGTAGCTGTGAAAGCTAATGGAGCACAAAGTGCTTCTCGGGCTCCCATGAATCCTGTTAATAGCTTTGATTCCATACAGGCATTTAAGGTGGCTGTTKGGTTTGATGTAAGAGAATTCATTTCCTTCAATAGCTCATCTTAATGTAACTTCACTGTTTCCCCATTTTTCTTTTTCTCCATTGAGGTCTATAGATGMCACTTAAGTGCTTTAAAGCTCCCGTTTCCAGCTTTTTATTTTAGAAGAGCTGCAGGTTTTGGTTGAATTTGGGAGCTGCTGGGTTTTGCACTGATGAAATCCTCTCTTTGCAGCTTCCAGGAGGCCCGTGAAGAGCTGGCTGAGTTCCAGGAGGGAAGCAGGGAATTAGAAGCTGAGTTGGAGGCACAGCTAGTGCAAGCTGAGCAGAGGAACAGAGATTTGCAAGCAGATAACCAAAGACTGAAATATGAAGTGGAAACATTAAAGGTAGGTTTTCTCTGTGGTAGTGTTGCTTTTCCTTTAAGGTGCATCTTGGATCTTCTTTGGGATCGTCTGGGCTGCTGTTTGGCACTGAATATCCAAATGAAAAAGTATTGTCTGGTTAAGATCTATGCTGAAGCATGGCATGTCCCCCAAATAAGGCCAGGGACGTTTCTGGCAGAATTTTTCTTGTTCACGTCATTAAACTTTGCCCTGGAGTTTGTGCTGGTTGGAATTCCCRAGGCTGTGCCAAGGAGGAGCTTTATTTGTTCCACAAGGAACATCATCATGGCAACAGGGAGCAAAACAATGGTTTGTCAGGCCACTGCCTGTCAGCTTTCTTTGCAAACCAGTCTTTTTGCCTCCTTGCTTTTATGAGACCCTAAAGAAATCAGAAGATGGGTGATTTTTGTACATCTTYCAGTYTCCACATGCATTTTTAACAGCCTCRTCTGTGGAGCCAGGATTTGCATAAAGATCTGCAGAGGGTAGTTCTGCACTGATGCATTTCTGTTAACAAATTCTTGCCTCTCTTGAAATCGTAAAAAAGCATCATTTTGGGCAGTCTTGGCTTATTTAGTGAAGGCAAAGGTTAGAAATTCACTCAGTGGAAGGAGGGTTTGTGGGGTTACTTTGTGTCTCCAGTCCCAGCTGTACTTCTAGGTCAGGATGTGTTTTATAAGGTCAGYAGTTTCTCCACAGGCCTCTCTCAGTGAGAGGTGAGTGTTTGGCAGTGAATTCTTCAGTCTTCTGAGGATGAGTTTGTGGGCCTGAGGGTTTTGTGACAAATTTCAGTGGCTTGTTTTTGCTAAAGGGCWCGTCAGACAATTCCTGATGTCAGGGGAGGCTGTGCAGTTGGATTTCTCTCTGGCTTCCTGGAGCAGCTGTCAGTGCAGGCTGTGGGGAGCAGATGCAGGGATACATCCCTGAGAGGCAGCTGTGCCATGGTGACACGTCTGGGGTTTTGTGCTGTGGCCAGCTTTGATGTTCACAGTATGTCCCTTTTCCCTCTCCATTTCTGCTCTGAATTAGCAGCAGTCCCAAATCAGCATTCTGCAAAGAGAGTCCCCTTTTCCTGTTGCTGACTTGGACAGTGCCAGCAGCTGATACTGATCTGTCTGTTCTTTGTTTCAGGAGAAACTGGAGCACCAGTACGCCCAGAGTTACAAGCAGGTGTCATTGTTGGAGGATGACCTGAGCCAGACAAGGGCCATCAAAGATCAGCTGCACAAATACGTGAGGGAGCTGGAGCAGGCCAACGATGACCTGGARCGTGCAAAGAGGTGAAGGCTGCAAACCTCCTCTTCCCTTCAMGTTTGCACTACAAACCTCTTCTCTTTGCCACTCAGCTTGAGCATTTTATTGTTCCTTAAAGAGAAAATAACACCCATTCAGAAAAACCCTAAACACCCTCAGGACATTGGATTRTTTGAACAGTGCAGTTTCCCTTGGAGCTCACCTCTATAAGCTGGCTCCTGTTGCAGTGGGACAGCGTGGCTCTTGCTCCTGTGAGGAACTAACCCAGAGCCAGCCAAGCCCCTGCACTGTCCTTGGTACCCCCAGCTGGATGACTTTTGTTTGTGGTCCTGCTGCCTCAGAGTCCCTTTGAAGCCAGAAGCTCCTGCTTTCCATAGTCTCTGTTAARGCAAACAGGCCCAGGGAGTCTCCTGGTCCTTTGCAGGACAGCTGTAGGGAACAGCCCTGGCCTTCCTAAGTGCCTGAAATGAGCAGGCTGCTGCTGGAAACGCCCAGTTTGGGAGGAGRTCCTGCTTCCCTTTTGCTGAGTGGAATTCTGCCATTGATTCAGAGAGACCAGGAATGAGCCTCTGGCTATCTGGAAAAAAGATCTGAGAGCTGAGGGCTTGTTTGCACAGGCCTCTTAACCTCATGACTARCTTTTGACACTGACTTGGGGAGGAATTGGCTCTTAGGTAATATCCCAGTGCTCTGCTTCCCACCTTTACTGGGCTGTGCCTGTGCAGAGCTCTGGGAGCACAGCCCCACCTGATTCATGCACAGCTTTGGAGCATGGCTTGGGAAAAATGGAGCTGGCTGCTCTGGACTGCCTCTTTCCCACATCTTTGGTGCATCCCTGAGAGCCAGATGCTATCACGCTCTTTTCATCTTTTTCTCCTGTTTCTTTGGAGTTGATTACTCCTTTCTAAGAAGCATTTCCATGGTTTTCAAATGCTTACCTTGAATGCAGGCCCTGCTAACATTTTTCTTCTGTTATGGTTTTGAATAAGCTTTTATGCYGGCTGAGCTGAAGAACCTAATATTGTGGATTTTGTTTCTAGGGCAACAATAGTTTCATTGGAAGACTTTGAACAAAGGCTGAACCAAGCTATTGAGAGAAATGCATTTTTAGAAAGTGAACTGGATGACAAGGAGTCATTGCTGGTCTCTGTACAGAGATTAAAGGATGAAGCAAGAGGTATGGCTGGTCTGGTTGGTTCTGTGTCCTGGTGCAGGGCTGGTTTGCTAAAAGATGTGCAGCAAGCAAAGCTCATGTTTCTAGAAAGCCTCACATGATGAGACTTGAACTGGATGCTTTAGGTGTTGTCAACAGTGCGTTCTTTGTGTGTCCAGTTTAACCAAAAAGAAAAACTTTCTCATTTAGGGCAGAATTAATAATAGATGAATTCAGGATCTCTAACACAAAAATACTCTGTTCCACAGATATAATAGAATTGAGGAAGTTGCTTCAATRGTTCCTCTTGCTGTGGGTTTCTAGGAAGGGAGAGCACAGGAAATGACAGGGAAATACAGGATAAATGATGAAGTAACTCTTAAAAAAATCTCTCCTTAGTGTTCCTTCTAAACCTCCTGGAAATTGCCTAGTTTATTTAAGATATTGTAGTAAAGGCTGTGTTTAGACTGTGCGGTGAGAGGTCATCATTTGGGATGATGTTCTGGGATTTGATCAGGAGTTGGGAATTCCCCAGTGGATCTCACATTGAGGATGCCGGGGAAGTGTTTTTAATGTTTGGTATAAATTGATTTCTCTGATAGTGGAGGTGATTTGCTCATAAGTTGGTGCCAGCCTATAGTATTGTTTAGAGAATGGTGGTTTTCAGCTGTGTTCCCTAAATGAAACTTCCTAAAATATTCCCTCATTTAAGGCCTAGACCTGAGTGTGACACAATCTGACAGCAAGCTGGGCTTTTTTGTTGTTGTTATCCTTTGTGAACCATTTTGAAGCAAGTTTGTGCCCCGGAAATTGGAAACTTTATTGGGAGCRCAGGGATTTTGTAATAAATGTGAARAGGGAAATTTTCTGAGGAAATGTATGTATTGTAATTTGAGATGAGAGCAATAATACTGGAAAAAACAGCAGAACACAGGGGAGTGTTTTCTAGAATGCTGGAACAATCAGCAAAACAGACATCTTGTTTCTTAGATGAGTCATTTGGAAATTTTTAGCATTTGTGAGTTATTCTCCCTGGCAGCAAGCAGGAACAGTAGCCTCYAAAAGAACTGGTGTTGTGTCAAACTCTAACATGACATTTCTGATTAAACAACCTCAGATCCTCTGCTGGGAGCCCAGACAGATTTTCATTTAATCTCTGCTGTTTTTACCTAAAATCGGTTCTAAATATTTATGACAACTTAAAAGCTGTAATGTACAATAATTTTGCTTTTGTACCAGATTGAGGCAAGGAATAGGAGCTCTGTGAAAGTGAAATTGCTCTTCAAGAAAGGAAGATTTCAGTTTTAATGTTTGTTTTCATCCAGACCCTTGTAAGGGTTTTAGAGATTCAGTGCTGGGCTGTGCTGGATTCTCTTTGTAGCAAGAAGGTGTGGGAAGGGAAGGGGACAGGCCAGGGATAGGCTGCAGTCTGGGGAGGAGGTGAGGATAAAACCAGGCTTTCCTAATGCCTTGTCTTTTCCCAATCCTTTGGACTGCCTCCAAGGCATCACAAAACCAGATGCAACCCTTGGGCTGCCTTTGGTTTGTGTGGAATTCTGGGGGTTATTCACTGGAAGAATAATGTAGGGAATGAGAAACACGGGAAACAGATGATTCCTCTGTTTTCCCAAGCTGTGTTTGAGCAGGAGCTGGGCTCAGCAGCTCTTGGTGTCCAGTTGCAGTTTTTGTAACGTGTTCTCCATGGGGCTTAYACTGCAAATGGGGAGGAATCCTGAGGCAAATCACTTGCCCCATCCCAGGGAGCTCTGTGGGGCAGGCAGGGCTGTTTGGGGTTGGGGATGGGGATGGGATGAGGATGGGGATGCTCTGAGAGCACTCCTCACTGCTGAAGGAAACAGCAGCCACCAATCCAGGATCGTTGGCTAACATCTCCTCCTGCCCCTCCCAAACAAACAGACAGAGTGTTTGTGAGAGAAATCAATCACTGATATGGGATTTTGTGATTTTTTTTTCCTTCTCTCACCCCTCAGACCTACGGCAAGAGTTGGCTGTGAGGGAAAGGCAGCAGGAGGTGACTCGGAAATCAGCGCCCAGCTCGCCCACTCTGGACTGTGAGAAGATGGATTCAGCTGTCCAGGCATCTCTCTCCTTGCCAGCTACACCCGTTGGAAAGGGATCAGAAAATAGTTTTCCCTCCCCAAAAGGTATCACCCATGGGAATGGGGTMTGGTTGTACTCCTTAGGGAGCTCTAGGTGGATGTGGGGATGTGCAGATCCCACACACTTCCATGAGGAGTGGTGGAATCCCAGGGCAGCATCAGGTGCATTTCAGAAATAAATAGCCGGAAAAGAAGGACTCTGAAGCTTAGACACCACCTTTGGGAGCCAGCAGGGGTTGCACTCATGCAATGGGTGCCTGCAGTAGAGCACTGGAGATATCTGGGAAGTGCAGGGACTGATACTTCYGCTCAAATAATGCGGCAGCAGTGGTGGGTAAGCACAGTCAGGAATTTGGAGTCTCTGTTACCACACAGGCTTTTCCTTGTGAGGCAGTGGGGTGTTAGTCCAGTCCCTTTGCCCATCTGGRAGGCTCTGGACAGTCCCAGGGATTAATACATTATTTTTCAAATGAGAAACAGTCAATTCCAGAGGGAGCTCTGGCTGGATTAGTTGGATTGCAGTCAGTAGCCTTGCAGACAGAGAGTGCATGAACTCTGCCTCTGGGGCTAATGGCAACGAGGGCAGTGGGCAGGAATTAAGCTTTATTATTTTTCCCTGGCTTGTGATCCTGCAGCTTTTGTGGGTAATTGTATGAAATGTCTGCAGCAAGACTATGATTTTTTTTTTAAATGTAGAAGCTGATTTATTTAAATAAAATACTGAACTGTGGAGGAGTGAAGTAATAAGATGTGTCTGTGTTTGCAGCTATACCAAATGGGTTTGGTACCAGCCCACTGACTCCTTCAGCTCGAATATCTGCACTCAACATTGTGGGAGATCTGCTACGGAAAGTGGGGGTGAGTGCACTGAGCTCTGGGCTCTCTCTGAGGCTTTTGTCCTTGTGCTCAATCATAACACAGCCTTGGCCCATGCTGGGTACATTCTGGAGCAGCCAAATCATCCACATTCACTGCTTAGTATTTGGTAGTGCATGTTTTAARAAGTATTTTGATTTTTAATGCATGATCCTATGGTTCTCATCCAGTTTGGGGTGACAGAATTCATATTTGGAGTTAAAATTTTTCAAATAGTGAGTTATGCACTGTCATCTACTTGTTCTTACCTTAACTGGGCCTGCAGCTTCCTCTGTCTGGGCTGCAGAGATGGAGCTCAGGCTCTGGGTGAGGGAGGAGCTGGGATCCCACTGCCAGGGTCTCCTTATGGGAGAGCTCCTCCCCCAGGGAAATCTGCCACAGGTATTGAAGAAAACCCAACCCAGAAGCCTTTGGAAAGAAAGTGAGAAAATAAATCAGGAGAAAGCCAAATGTTCCCATCTGTGGTTGGTGGGAAGTGAAATTCATGAACCTTTAAAGGGATTACACTGTAAGCAGGGAAGAAGTGGTTTCAACATCTGTTGCAGTGTTGTTTAGGATCCAGGCTTTCCACTTGGAAGGAGAAATGACTTTTGAGCTCCCAGGAGTGCCCTGACAAGCTGTGGTGGTTTGTGTTTGGGTGAAGCCCAGGGAAGGTGCTGCCTGGCTCTGGCCTGGCTCTGTGTAAGCACTGGCAGCCTGGCAGGAGCTGCAGTACAGACAGTTGGTTTAGCAAAGTTGGAAATGGAAAATTGCCTGGCTGCTCCCATTTGGAGGCAGCGAGCTCAGCCTTGGTTTGAAAGGGCAGCAGGACAGCTCTGGGTTAGGAGTGGCATGTTTAAAAGGGGATCATTGTGAGTAAGAGTCTGCAGGGGATTTAGGGAGCTTAGTGACAATCCCATGTGATTACTCTGCAAGGACAGGAAATGCCAAATAAGCAAGCTTCTCTCCCAGCCTGCCCTGAGCCCCAGCTCAGCCACTGGGACAGGATTCCAGCCYCTGCACTGCTCTAGGAACAATTACAGGATGGTCAGGGGTTCTTTGGGGTTTGCCTGTGCCTCATCACAAGCCTGAGACTCCCTGTGTCTGCGGGAAGTTTCCCCTCAGCTTTCCTGCTTGCAGCTGAGYCGGGTAGCCCTTGGCTCAGATCACAGTGGCCGTGGCCAGAGGGGCACAATCTGTGACATGCAGAGTTACCTATCGCTGCCTTACAGTCCATAATCCCTAAACAAACTTCATGGATTCCATGGAGTCTGCAGTGTTCACTCACCTGTGGCAGCATCTCAGTGCCCTGTTACTGGAATATTCTGTGTGGAGCAGGAGCAAGCCCCACGTTTGGGAAGATGCATTCCAGTTTCCAGCTCAGGCATTTGTAATGTTCTGAATGCACTCATGCACAGAGGGGTGTCATGAGCAAGCACTTCCTGCTACACCATGTGGATATTCAGGATGAGATGGATATTCAGCCTCTGATGGTGACAGAGGGCAGGGGATGTTCTGCAGTAAAGGAGAGAATCAGGATATACTCTTTGTCCCAGCAGTCAGTGGATGAGACTGTCACTTTATATAGACAGAAAAGACCTCACCAGGCCTGTCTGGAAGTGAGGCAGTGGACCTTTAGAAACTGGCTTCATTTTGCAAGCCAAGATTAAGAAAGAAATTGCAGGAGGCCTGTAATTGTCCTCGTGAAAAAAAACAACTTTCCAAATGCACAGTCCCTCACAAAGCTTGAGGGTTCTCCTTTAGGCTCTCAGTCTTCTGATCAGTTTGTGGCAGCTGCTGGAACAAGAAGTTTTGGTAACTTTGCTAGGATTTGGCTTCCTTRTCTTGGGTAATTATTTCAGAGTTCATCTGTTCTCGAATCTGAGCCCTCGTGGAGCTGAGTAATGTCTGGCAGGCTGCATCAGCATCTGTGTGTTTCCTTTGTGGTTGGGTGATGGAGGAAATGACAGCTTTGTTCTCCTTTTTTTTTGCCAAAGGTGATCACACTGGAATCCTGATCATGGCAATCTTAGCGTCATGAGCAGTGAAATACTTCCTCTTAATGTTTTTTTTTTAATTTTTTTTCTCTCCTTTCACAGGCCTTAGAATCCAAATTAGCTGCTTGCAGGAATTTTGCAAAGGACCAGGCATCACGGAAATCCTACATTTCAGGGAATGTCAACAGCGCCGTGATGAGCAGCAACGGCACAAAGTACCCACACCCAGGGCACACGTCCTTCTTYGACAAGGGGTGAGTGGGGCAGCTCTGCCCTCAGGGAAGGGGCATTTCAGGAGCTCCTGGAGCAGTTCCCATGTCCTGTCCTTAGTCCAGCACAGCTTCCATCCTGTAGGAAAAATAACTCGTGGAGTGAAGGCTGCRGGGTCCTGGGAAGGTGATGGGACTGATTTGTGCTCAGCAAAGAGAAAAGCACGTGTGGCTGGGGATGGCAGTGCCTGTCCTGCCTCTCTTGGTGGCTGAACACCAACCCCAGGCAGYGAGGAGGGGCCCTCTGAGAGCATCTCAGGGCAGCAGAGGCTGCCAGAGCTGCAGGTGGGCTCTGGGGAGGGGCATAACCACACACAGGGATTGCCTTGGAGCTGAGGGCAGGTTCACTGTGAGGGGGGCCCTGGGCACCCCTCGGTGAGAGRAGAGAGAACCGCTGCTGGTGGAATTGTGGCTGCTGAGGGTGACTCCTCCCTGCTGTGAGTCAGCCTGGGAGCCAGGAGTCACCCTGCTGTCCCAGGAGCAGCTCCCCACGAGTCTGCCGTGCTCAGAGCTCCCTCTGGCACACCGGGACATGCTCTGCAGGGAGATTTCCCCCAGTTCCTCACAGCACAAGGASCTGGAGGTGTACAGAGGTGGAAAGTGCAGAGTTCTCCAGTGGTGCTGAGGGCAGAACATCCTCCATGCTCCCTGCATGTCTTCATGTTAAACCTCCRTGCAATTTAATGCTGATATTCAGCACTTCCTCAATCCATTTATTTTAGGGAATGAATTGAGCCGTTCCCAACCTGAAAGTGCCAGAGCAGYCAGCTGAGCTTCCCACATTCACCCYGGGCAGAGCTGTGTGGGGAGCAGGGTGAGCTGCCCCTTACAAATGGGCACTCAGGGCTTCTAGAGCCACTGGTGTKTGCTGCTTTTGGAAAGGCAGAGTTCAGAGCCTTGAAATCATGTGCAGATCAGACTTGAGGGCTGTGTGTGCTGCAGGGCAGAGGGGGCTGTGCATCCCCCAGCAGGGCTCTGGCTCTTCAGGGAACAGGGAAGTGCTGGGGAGGGATTATGGCAGTTCTTAGAGGCAGCGYGGCTATATTGAGGTGTGGTGTGACAAATAAGCTGATTGCTCTGTGGGGCGGGGGTCACTTTTAATTATGCAGATTGTCATCACACTCCTTATCTGGGCTGGCTGCCCAGGGAGCAGGCTGGGGCTGAGAAAGGCTTAGAAACCCTGCAAGGAAATGCTGCAGCGGGGCTGGGGGTGTTGGGGACAAGAAGAGGGCTGGAAGTGATTCATGTGCTCATCTGCAAGTTGTCAGAGATGCTGCACAGCCCCGTTGTCCTGTCCTGTCCCTGTCCCCTGCACCCCGGCTGCTGTTCCCAGTCCTGTCCCTTCACCAGCTCCTGCTCGCCCTGGGCTGTGCCCCAGAGCTGCTGGCAGTGCCTGTGCTG
>NW_026623867.1:112556-150381 GCF_030028575.1 Malurus melanocephalus | reverse complement strand
AGCTGGGCTGGGAGCTGTCCCCAGCCCTGGCCAGCCCGTGGTGGGGCAGTGGCCAAGCCCTGGCCATGCTGGCCCACAGTGGGTGTGCTGGATGGGCGCAAGGGGCTGAGCCAGGCCTGCTCTTGTCTCTTCCCTCCTCCCTCTCCAGCCATGGGATCTCCCCCCTGCCCAGAGTATTGCTGGAGCCTGACCCCAGTGTGAGTGCAGCTCTGAGCTGTAAGATCAGTCYCCTGCAGATTTGTCCCTTCAGGAACGTGCAGGTTCTGTCCTGATGTGAGGGAATGGCAGAGCAGCACTGAGGATGGCCTTGGATAGATACTTGATTTTTGCTGTTGTAATTGTTGTTAATTGGTTGTTAATGTCAGGCCAGTTTTGTCCAGGGAGCAGAACTACTCCAGGCTCTGCAGGGCCCTGGCACTGGGACAGCCAACCTGAGGTGCTTGTTCCCCGTCCTGCAGTCCTGAATGCCAAAGTCCTCCTAGCTGATGTTTATTTTTAGTTATTTTTGTGAATGCCTTGGGCTTTGTTTTAATGAAACAAGCTGAAGGTTGAATGTGAGAAGTGCCTGTGCTCACACACAGCAGTCAGGGGTGTCTCTGCCCTGGTATCYACAGCCCTGCTCAGAATACACCAAGCTGTGTAATCTGGGTCTTTTTCCATCCCTGATCCACCTTTCTAAAAGGCTTCCATGGAGAAGAGGGTGCTGTGGGTGGCTCAGGTGCAGGTGAATAACCCCAGCCCTGCCTGTGCAGAGCATTCTCGCTGTGCAGGGCTCCCAGAGAAGTGCTTTACTAAGGTTTGGTTTAACACCTTTGCTTGGCCCCATTTATTGCCTCCAGGGTTATGCTCAGGAATGTCATTTTTGTGAACATAAACTTTCCCTTTCTCTCCACTAGGCGTGAGAAGGTCATATTCCCCACCTTGGTCATGGGTAAATGAATTCATTTGCACTGATTGCTGCATGTGCTGTAACCTGGGGCTTGGGGCAGAGCTGGGGCTCTGCTAACAACTGCACGAGGTAGTTGTTAGTGTCCCACACTAACAGCCCTTGACTTTATTTCTCCTTACTCAAAATAAACCTCTCTGCTGCTGTGACCTGTTGCAAACATAAGCCTGAGTGCTGCTTGCTTTCTTGATCTGTTGAATTCTCAAATAAGTGCATGTTTCTGATTGAACTGGTCACAGCAGGGATGCAGGGGAGGCGTGGCTGCTGTGGATGCAGTTCATGTTGGAGKTTTGCCCTTTGGTTGTGGTTTTCCTTCAGTGTTTTGTGGCTCTTGACTTGCTGGTGTGCAGTGAAGTGGTTGTGACTGACAGGAGAGCAAACAAGGCGTGCTGGGAGATGGCCAGGGGTGAAGCAGGGAGGGGACAGCAGTGTCCCTGCTCTGTGTCCCTGTCCAGCAGTGGCAGCTGGAAGCACCTGGGGCAGTCCCAGGGCTGTGCAGTTCCAGAGCTGTGCCGTGTCCAAGTGTGCTCTACCAGCTCCATTTTCCCTTCAGGCTGGGCTGTTCAGGTCCAGAAATATCTTCCACTGAGGATTTGTTGGATTCTTTGAGCTGAGAGGGTCCTGGGCATGAGGTGCTAAGTACAAAATAGAGCTGGAAATGCAGTTTAATGAGTCCAGATTAGCACTCAGGGCAGGGGGAGTGGTTGGATATTGTCACAAAGCCCATGGCACTGCAGGAACATTTCCAGCAGGGAACACTGCTCCTGGAGCCTGATTTCTTGGGAATCCCAGAGCAAGGGCATGGCACAGGCACCACAGAGTGTGTGGGGTGCTCTGAGGRTCAGGGAGAGGGGCAGGAGCAGGAGGGGGATCTGGCTGGGGTTAATCACTGTGGGCAAGAGGCTCCAGAGACCTCCCAGAGCTGCCTGAGGCCTTGGAGCTGGAGCACAAGGACTTTTCCCAGCTCACTCCCAGAAGCTTAGACAGGACCTTTTATTGGTTATTTGTACAGTTGCTGTGTTTAAAATACTTTATTTTCCTTTAATTCTGTCTTTCACTGCTGATTTTTCCCTTGTTTTGTGCCTTTCTATGTTACCACCAGAAACCCAAGGCTGGGTAAACCCTTSCTAAGCTCAGCCTTAGTGCCAGCTCTTGGTATCCCCCAGCTGCTGCTGTTTGGTGCYTTTTGCTGGGGCCCAGCAAATCCAGGCTGCTGCTTTGCCTGGGTTTGCACTGGCACACGTTGGGCTGGCAGGATGTGAGGAGCAGAGCAGGGAGCTGACCCCAGCAGCTGATCCTGGCAAAAGCTGCCTTCCTGCTTTCATTTTTTTAATTAGCAAACAGCAGTGAAATCTCCAAAGGCTTCCAAAAGGGAGTTTTACCTTTCCCATCTTCAGCAGAAAGATGAAGATAAAAACTCCTGCCCCCCTTGTGCTGGGGGGCACTCAGAGCTCACAGAAGTTGTGACCCAAGGGATTTAGTCAGGGTCCTGTCATGCCCCTGTGGCTTCTGCTCCTGTCTGTGGGGCAGCCTGGGCTGGGGAGCTGGTCCTGCCCATGGCAGGGAGTTGAAATGAGTTGGAATGATTGGATTGCTCCCTTCCAACCCAGTCCAATCTGGGATTCTGGGATTCTGGCTGTGCTCAGCCTCTGCTGGCCTCAGGTCTCGCCTGAGCCTCAGGGAGGTGGAACAGGGCCCCCAAGCTGTGGGACATCTCACGTCCCTGAGCAGGAGCTGAGGAGGCACGGCAGTGTCACTTCAGCCAGAGGAGAGGCCACCTGCAGAGCCAGGGGTGCAGGGACAGCAAGGGAGGGGCTCCAGGCAGGGCTGGGGCTGGCAGCTCTGTTTGGGAGCAGTGAACAGCAACAACAGCCCTTTGACCACAACCTTGGTGCTGCTGGCTTTGCCCATCCCTGGCTCAGGGCCAGCGGCCAATGCCACATGAAGGGGCTGCATTCAAACTGGTCATGCCATGGAGGGGGACAGGCGCTGGCAAGGACAGGGGAGTACCAGGGACACACAGTGCCAGGGCCATGGGAGGGATGGCAGGGACACAGTGCCAGGGCCATGGAGGTACCAGGGCCAGTGGTGGCCACAGCCCAGTGCGGCAGTGATGTGCCAGGCCCTGAGCCCTGTGGGGACGTGTCCACTCCTGCCAGCCTCGTGCAGGGCTGAGGGCATTACAGGGACCTGCAGGCCCTTGGTGGGGGCTGGGAATTGTCCCTCCCATCCCACTGTGCCATGTCCCAGTGTGGACAGTGCTGTCTCAGTGGTGTCAGTGCCAGAATTCCRTAGAATTCCAGAATTCTGTGCAGGAATCCCGGCAGTTCTGGAGAGTTTGAGTGATTCATTAAACACTTGCAGGCCCCCAGTGGTGAAATTGCTGTGCTCCAACAGCAGRGAACACCCCCATTTCAGTCCTGTTTGGTGCTGGGGTTTCTGTGGTGGATTTTTGCTCTGTCCCACTCAGTCCCAGCTGCTGACAGAAGARCACTCACTGGGATCAGGGTGGCTTCGTATCTCTTCATCCAAACCCAGATGGGGCTGTCCCCCAGCCTCTCCAGAGCTTTCAGTGCAGGTAGGGAGGCTCCTGCCCTTGAAACACTCACATGGGAGCTGAAGCTTCCATCTGAAGGAGGAGAATGTGAAAAGGGCGATTTCTAATCCCTGCTCTGTCCTGCGCTTCAGGCTGTGCCAGTGGGAATGGCAGAGCCCTGCACAGCAGGGASCTGTTCCCATGGGAACCTGGCCTTGCTAGCAAATGTTAAAAGGGAAAGGTTGGGATTCTGGGGGAAAATCCTGGGAGAAAAATCCCATTCCTACTCCTTCTCAGGCTCSGGGAAAGATTGGAATTCTCCCAGGTTTTAGCTCTTCACCTGCAGTTGGTTGTGGAAGGCTTTGGTGGCTGTCCCTGCATTGRCAGCAGCCTCCTGCCTGTGCTGGGGGTTCCTGCATCCCTGATCCAGGAGGTGCAAGGTCAGCAGTAAGCAGCAGCTGCATGGGAATGATGTGGGAGCTTTGGGGGAATGGTTCCCAGTGCCAGAGGGCAGGGATGGATGGGATATTGGGCAGGAATTGTTCCCTGGGAGGGTGGGCAGGCCCTGGCACAGGGTGCCCAGAGCAGCTGTGGCTGCCCCTGGATCCCTGGCAGTGCCCAAGGCCAGGCTGGACATTGGGGCTGGGAGTGACCTGGGACAGCAGGAGGTGTCCCTGCCATGGCAGGGGTGGCACTGGATGGGTCCCTTCCAATCCAACCCCTCCTGGGATTCAGTGGAACCGCCCTGGCCTGCCCTGGGGACACTGTCCTGGGTTCCAGGTTGGGAGCTGGTGGCACGTGTGTCCCTGAGGCAGCGCTGGCAGTGAGCAGGATGTGGCCCTGGAGCCCCCCATGCCCAGGCTGGCTTTCTCCCTGTCACAGAGCCCTCACCCTGCATTTTCTGCTGTTTTCCCAGGCACAGCTCACTGTCCAGGCAGRCTGGGCTGTTCCCTGCACAGACCCAGCTGAGCCCCACAGGCTCAGGCACTGCAGCCACTCCTGGGCTGGGCACCTCGGGCAGGCTGTGCCAGCTCCAGCCCGGGGATGGACACTGAGCTGGCAGCCACAGCTGGGGCCCTGTCCCAGGGACACCAGGAGGAGGAGGAGGAGGAGGAGTGGGATCCAGGTGCTGGGGTGGGGGGAGCAGTGCCCTGTCCCGGGCTGTCCCTCCCCTAACGGGCTCTCTCTTGTTCCCAGGGCAGTGAACGGCTTTGACCAAGGGCCCCCCGGCCTGGGGGGCTCCCGACCGTCCTCAGCGCCGGGAATGCTCCCACTGAGCGTATGAGCCCGCGGGAGCAGCCTTTGGACTTGGATGCTTTTCTCAGCCCAGCACACGAAGAGCTACTCCCGATTCCTCCCCGTCCCCACCCTGCGGGAACAYGGCCCCGAGAGGAGACCCCGAGCCCACGGCCCTCCATGTCTGTCAATACAGTTTGTTTTCTGCTGTCGCTGTAGTGGACGTTCTCTGCCCCAGCCCCATGAGCTGCCACCCCCTCTCTGCCTGAGGGACACCGAGTCCTGCTCTGCTTGGGGGACACCGAGTCCTGCTCTGCTTGGGGGACACTGAGTCCTGCTCTGCTTGGGGGACACTGAGTCCTGCTGTGCTGGGGGCACACGGAGTCCTGCTCTGCTCCTTGGCCCTCCCTCTCTTCTCATTTAGGTGTGACAGAGCCTTGGCTGCTCCCTCCCAGGCTCCCCTGTCCCCTCCCAGGCACTGCTCTCAGACCCTGTGGAGGTGCCCCAGGGGAGGTTGGGGTGGTCCTGGGGCCATTGGCACCTGAGACCCGGCCCCAGGTCCGGGCTCAGTGCCCGCTGCACCCCCAGCAGTGGGAGCAGGGCTGGCTGAGCCCAGCTGGGATGGCCCCATCCCGCTGGACGCTGGACACACACACAGGGCTGGGCTCCTGTGGGGCACAGAGGGAGATGGGGGTGAACAGCACACTGGGGTGACCATCCCAGCCCCCCAGAGGCCTTGGCAGGGCCGAGCCTGGCTGCGCTGTTCTCCCTGAGGCTCCTGCCCTGGTGCAGGGGTGGGCAGGGCTGTGCCCGGGGCTGTGCCCCCAGCTGGCCCCGTGGGCAGGGCCCTGTCCCAGGGCTGTGCCCTCCTGTGCCCCATGGCTGCCTCACAGCTCCCTGGCCCCACTGGGCTCAGCCTCGTCCCTCACCCTTCACACAGCGACTCCATGGCAGCATTAGGAAGCCGCTGCTCCATCTGRCCCCAAAAACCCCCCTGGCCATCACCCCTGGGCTGTAGGACTGGGTTGTCCAGCATCACCTGTGGGCTTCTGTGACAGTTTGGGGTGACTGTACCTTGTGGGTCTTTCAAGCAGCACATTTGTGTGGTTTCTCTGTCCATGTGCCTCAGAGTCGGTGGATTTGTAGACTGAACCAGCAAATGGAGCCAGGGTTGGAGCTGAGGGTTCAGCGATCGTCGTTCAGGRCACTGCAGCTCCCAGGTGGCTGAGTTACAGATGCTGAGAAAAAAACCCCACTGGCCCAGCAGTGGAGGTGGGGTTGTCCCTTTGCCATTAGGGTTTGTATGGTCCTTCCTTCCTGTGCATCCTCTGCTGCATTTGACTGTTTACATTTGTTTTATTGTACATAGATTTGTAAACATAATACCTTTGCCTGAGGTCTTTGTACATAACTTGGGCTTTGTAGCTTTATTTATTCAGCCTCTCTCTGGCATGTTTCCATAGGATGTACCGTTCCACCCTGGTGCCACTGACATGATGTGGTCTYAAAAGAATGAAAACAAATGAGAGTAATCTTCCAAAAATAAAGTTCTTTTAATGTGGAATCAGTGGATTTTGCAGAACCAGTGGCCGTGGCTCTTACTTTGTCCCGCAGGGTTTTCTGCCAAGCSCCAGGGAGGGGCCAGGGTTGAGTCACTGCCTCATTGTCCCACACCCCTTCCCTTGGCAATGTCACTCAGTTTGGGGACAGGGGCAAACACCGTCCCAGCCCCTGCTGCTGGCACTGATCGGGGCACACAGTGTTGCATCTGGGGAGGTGTTGGAAGCCTCCAGCTGCTTCYCGGGGGATTTTTTGCCTCCCTGGAGCAGCTGGAAGGAGTTTCCCGTGCAGGAGAGCTGAGCTGGGGCCCTTCCAGGGACACTCCGGCCCTGGGCTGAGGCGGTGCCGGTGCTGCCCCTCCCTGGCCGGGCTCAGCTCCATCCCGGGCCCGACCCCGCACGGACACCCGGGCTGCACATCCCGCTCCTCCGGGAATGACCCAGCAGCACATCCCGTTCCTCCGGGAATGACCCGGGCAGCACATCCCGCTCCTCCGGGAATGACCCGGGCAGCACATCCCGCTCCTCCGGGAATGACCCGGGCAGCACATCCCGCTCCTCCGGGAATGACCCAGCAGCACATCCCGCTCCTCCGGGAATGACCCAGCAGCACATCCCGCTCCTCCGGGAATGACCCAGCAGCACATCCCGCTCCTCCGGGAATGCCCTCGGGGAGAACATCCCGCTCCTCCGAGAATGCCCTCGCTGCCAGCCCCGGCCGGAGCCTGTCACCCCCCGAGCCCCGCGGAGTCACCTCCTGCAGCCATCCCTCCCTCCCTCGTGCCCCATCACAGTCCCGGCTCCCCCTCACCCCGCGCCCGGACTCTGTGCCAGGGCAGGGACAGGGCTGCCCCACTCCAGCCGTGCCAGAGGCAGAGAAGAGCCCTTCCTCCTCTCTTCTTTTCCATAGCACTGAAGGAAAAAGTGCCCAGGACTGACCCAGGTTCCATCCARGAGCCTTGGGTCAGCCCTGGGCTCCAGTAGCCCCAAGCCAGGCCCCACAGGTGCCGTGGAACAGGTGGGAGCAGCACCCACCCCTCCCAGTCCCACCSTCTGCTCAGGGTCCTCATTCCCTCAGGTTTTTAACCTCCTCCCCACCCCCCAGGTCCCAGACTCAGCCAAAAGCTCCCCCCCCCAGGATTCCCATCTGCAGCTCCAGGGCAGGTTCTGCACCCCAGGACCCCAAAATACGGGATGCAACTGCTCAGGCAGGAGCCTGGGCCCTGCTGAAGCGGGGCTGTGCCTGTGCCAGAGCCCTGAGGGGCAGCAGCAGAGCTCAGAGCTCCCTTTGTGCTCCAGCTGGGCCCTGCCAATGGCATTCAAAGGCAAAGGCTCAGCTCGGACCAAGCCATTGATGCTGTATTTAGGTCAAAATAAAAGGAAAAAAAAAAGCAAGCAAACAAAACAGGAAGAAGGGAAAAGGCAGCTTCCAGTCATATCTCGTTTATTAAGGTCTATGCCAGCCTCGGGAGAGCTCTTCCAGTAAGTAAACAGAGCAGGCGGCCGCATCTATAATGAATAAATTTATTGTCTTACAAAAATCATTGTCTAGAAATATGGGTATACAAGAAAACAAGATATTTGCAGTCAGACGCCTGGTGGTCAACAGCCAGTTTGATTAAAAATATCCAAACACACACAACAAAACCTTTGCGACAGATGTTAAAGCTTTTAACCAAAAAGGGAAATCCATGGGTTTTGAGCATGTGGCAGAGGAAGTTTCCTAGTTAACACTGATTCATTGTCACTAATATCAATAATACCACTTGGACTAGAGAGGTACATGATATGAAGCACAGTCAAAATTAATACATTAAATCATTGTTATATAGGCAAATTATATATGTAACGTTGTCTTAGTACTGTAGTGTCTAAGGCACTTTCTGTAATGTCAGTTTTCAGCTATTTAAACAAAAAGAATGCTAACTACTCACTGTAATACTGCTCAAAATAAAAAAAAAAAAAACAAAACAACAAAACAACAACAAAAAAAAAAAGGATTCACATCCACTGGCATGTTAACTGTAGGCAGGCAACATCCATCCATCCAGGGCGGGAGCCCCGAGCCCCGGCCCCACAGGACCCTGGGGCTGCGGGGGTCCCGGAGCCTCCCACGGCCTGACTCGGCCTCACATTAATAAATTAGTTTTGCCTGTGCTGTGTGTTTATTTCCCACTGGTGTTCACATTATCCCGGGGGCTCTGAGCACACAGGGCTGTGAAGGGGACGGGGACCCACCTCGGTGTGCCTGGACTGCATGGACACGAACGGATGGAGCAGGTGCTGAGAACACTTCAAACGGGACTGCAGGATAAAAACGGACACTACTCACTCATCCCTACACTTCCCTCTAACACTTCCCAAGGCCGTTTTTCACAGTTCACTCAGGGGTCATGTGCGGATCACAACAATGGGAGAAAAGAAAGAAACGGGTGCGGTTTGGTCTTCACGGATCCGAGAGCCCAGCGTGGGGCCGGCGCGCCCGGAGCCCGAAGGATGGAGCTGCTGGACACGAGGCATGCACAGCCACCCGCTGGGAATGACGCTGCTGGATTGATAAAAAAAAGGTTCATCCTTCACATGATGCTTTAGAAAATGGCTTTACAATGAGTATCTGGAGAAGAGATGCACTGAACAGAGACGATCCCGGTTGTTTACTATATATAAAAAAGCAGTTGTACCTATATCTGAAGCAGGGTACAGTGTGGTGAGGCTGGAGAGCCTTAAGACATGGTTGACCTATGATAAGGAACCTTGTAGCACATGCCGAGGGTCGTAAGGCAGCTTTCCGGCCACAAGGCAGTTCCGAGGGCAGGGCGGTCGCGCTCCTGCCCGGGGCTGGAAAGGTCTCTGCATGCAGGCGGGGCCGGGCTCTACTCGGCGGGGGCGGGCGGAGCCTCGTTCACATCGCTGCCTTTGCTCTCGGCGTCGTCGTCCGACAGCTCCAGCGAGGCGCCCTCGATGTGCAGCTGCCGCCGCCCCGAGCGGCTCGAGGAGAAGGTGATGGGACCCCCCCTCCTGCGAACCGGACAACAGCGGGGTGAGGGTCCTGCACAGCCCGGCCAGCCCGGGGGCACGGGAGGGCTTGGGCTGGGCTGGGGGAGACGCCAAAGCCCATCCAGGGCCACCCCTGCCAGGCAGGGACACCTCCCACTGTCCCAGGTCACTCCCAGCCCCAATGTCCAGCCTGGCCTYGGGCACTGCCMGGGATCCAGGGGCAGCCACAGCTGCTCTGGGCACCCTGTGCCAGGGCCTGCCCACCCTCCCAGGGAACAATTCCTGCCCAATATCCCATCCATCCCTGCCCTCTGGCACTGGGAAGCATTCCCCCTTGTCATGGCACTCCAGACCCTTGTCCAATGTCCCTTCAGGTACTGAAAKGTCACAGTGAGGTCACCCTGGCAGCCCTCCCTGCTCAACCAGCTGGGCATGGGGCAGCTCAGCCCMAGGCTGCCCAGGGGGAAAGGTTCCCACAGGGGATCTCAAACCCCATTCCCTGCTCAAGGAGCCAGAGCCCTGTTCTGTTCTGGCACTCTGGATCCCTGCTCAGTTTACACCATCACCTGAGGTCTGCAAGTCCCCAGTCACCCAAAGTGCTGTCTCTGCAGGAGCTCCAAGCACAGACAAGAGCAGGTTCTCTAAAAATGCCAAGGCTGCTCAGGGAAGCTCAGCTCAGCCAGGCCCAGCCCCTCTGTGCCCCTCGATATGGCTCACRGGCTGCAGGAGCCTCACCCCTGTTGACTCCCACCTGCATCCAACAGACCTGCTCTCAAGGAAAACTGCTGCGACATTCCCAGAAGTGAGGGCCAGAAAAACGGGGTCAGCACCAGCCACCGGAAAAGCACAATAGAGTCACCTCCCCCGTCACACTTACCTGTGGCTGGGGTGAACTGGCTACCCAGGGACCCTGCCACTGTAAAMTCTGAGGAGTTTGAGCTCCAGAGCTGTCAGGAATATCCCTGGGGAATATGTAGCAACTCCCTTGTACCCATCCCCAGGCTCCAGTSTGACCCACTCCCAATCTCAGCCCTGCAGTTCCCCAGCTGGGCRCTCCCCAGGGACGGTGCACCATGGRGGCTCTGTGGGCTCAGAAGGGCTCAGGTCAATCCCAGTCCCAGGGCTCCAGGGCACTGACCTTAGCCTGTTTTTGAGGGTGCTGACCTCCCGGCTCAGCCCCTCGTTGGCCTCTGTGGCATCGTCCAGCTCCCGCTGGAGCTTGCGCCGGGACGCGTTGGCACGCGTGGCCTCCTCCTCCGCCTCCTCCAGCTGCCGCTTGAGCTGCTTCATCCTGGCATTGGCCTTTTCCATCTGCAASCAAGCCCAGCACTCGGGATCACCCCAGCAGCTGCAGCCCCTGTCCCTGTGCCCCCTGGCTGGGGCTGCAGCCTCAGGAACTCCGGGAACACCAGGTGGGGACAGCCATTCCAGCAGAGCACACACTCACAAGGAAAATCCCTGCTCGGGCTTCTCTGGTGGTTTCACCATCACAGGAGATTCCCTCAGATATTTCCATTACAATTCTCTTCATAAGCCCCTCCCACCCCACGGAGGTTTCAGGAGCCCCCACCCACCTGCTCCTTGTACTGATCCGCATGGCGCCGCTCGTCTTCCACCTGCATGAAAACCTCCTTCAGCTTCTTCTCCGTGCGCCGCACCAGTTTGTTGGCAGCTGCTCTCTCCCTGCAAGGATCCAAAGCCAGCATTGGTCCCCGTGCTCGAGAGCTGGGAACACCAGATCTGTCCCTCCWGAAGGGGAAACTGGTACAGAGCTCTCTGAATGTGCAGACACCGGCAGTGGAACTGAGCCGGTGTACTGGGGGCTGGCTGGGATGCAGGGATGAGGGGATGCAGGAATACAGAAAGGCAGGGATACAGAGGTGCAGAAGTACAGGGATAGGGGGATATAGGGATGCAGGGATGAGTAGATGCAAGGATACAGAAACGTAGGGATGCAAGGGTGCAGAAATGCAGGGATGAGTGGACGCAGGGATGTGGGGATGAGTAGGATATAGGGATGCAGGGATGAGTAGATGCAAGGATACAGAAATGCAGGGATGCAAGGGTGCAGGAATGCAGGGATGAGTGGATGCAGGGGTGAGTGGACACAGGGATGTGGGGATGAGTGGACGCAGGGATACAGGCATGCAGGGATGCAGCAATGCAGCTCCCAGAGCATAGAGCCTTAGCCCTGGGGCCACGGGAGCTAGGACAGGCTGGAAAGGGGGCTCAGAGGGTGCCTTCACRAGGAGATTGGACAGAGCAGCTTTGAAGTTGCTGCTTAACCAGGAGCACGGTCCTGCTGCAGAGCCCAGAGCACAGGAAGGACGGAGGTGGTGGTGGGACAACCCCCACCTGCAGAWGTGGAGAGGAACCAGCTAAAAAAGTGCATTTTGAGAAAAGGGTTGCAAGAACAGGTGGGTAATTCACTGCAGAAAGACTTCTGGAGAGCATGGGATTCATCTCTACTCAAACTGTCCCACCAACCAAGCARCCAGGGGTCTCAGGGGACATTCTACCTTGTCCCAAACTCCTGCAGCCATCTTGTTGTGGCTCTGGGTCACCAACATGTTTCAGAGCTCATCCAGCTGTTAGCAAGCAAATTGATTCTGAAACTCCCTGTTCCTTCACAGCTGCCTTGTTAAAGTATCCCCTGAATAGGAGTACCCAGGCAATCAAGCCAAGCCCTTCAGAAACTTCCAGCATGGAACTTTCAGCCATTCAATCTAYACAGGCAACCAGATTTTCCTCCTTACTTGGCTTCTTGCTCAAGCTGTTCTTCAAGCTGTGCAATCTTGGCTTCTAGAGTAGAGATTGTTGCCTTGAATTTGGACTTGACAGAGCCCTCCAGCTCCTGCAGCTTGGCCTTGAGCTCCTTGTTCTGCCTCTCCAGCTGCTGCCGTGCRTTCTCGCTCTTCTGGGCCGCACTGCGCTCGCCGGCCAGCTCTGAGTTGAGTGTGTCCACCTGGCAGGGAGGGGACAGGGGTCACTCAGTGTCACCAGAGCCTCCACGGAACCCCAAAGCCAGCTCCAGCTGCTCTTGGCTCACCTGCAGCGTGGTCTTTCGGAAGCGCTCGTTGAGCAGCTCCATGTTGCTCTGCTCCTCCTCCAGCTCCTCCTCCAGCTGGGCAATCCGCGCCTCCAGCCGGCGCTTCTCATCCAGCAGTGCTGACCTGCACAGGGGGAGGGGTCAGGGGGGTCCAGAGCCAACAGAGCTCCTGGGTGGGTTACTTGGGATCAGGGAATATCCTGAGCTGGAAAGTACCCACGGGGATCACCCAGTGCCGCCCCAGCCCTGCCCAGACCCCCCAACAATCCCCCCTGTCCATCCCTGGCAGCGCTGCCCAAACGCTCCTGGAGCTCTGGCAGCCTCGGGGCCGGGACCATTCCCTGGGGAGCCTGGGCAGTGCCAGCACCCTCTGRGGACAGAAGAACCTTTCTGTGCTCTCYAGCCTGACCCYRCCCTGGCCCTGTCCTTGTCCCTGCCCGGCCACAGCCCACACTCACTTTCCCGAGGCGCTGTTGGCGATCTCRTCAGCCAGCTCATCCCGCTCCTGCTCCGCGTGCCGCCGCGCGCGCTCCGACGCCGCAAACTCCTGACGGGGGGAGAACGGTCAGTGCAGCACCAGGAATGAATGAATCCTGCAATCCTGCAATCCTGCAAACAATCCAGCCTCCTACCCACAGCTGGGAGATGCTGTGAACTGGGATATTCCTGGGGGCTTTAATGGAGCTGTGGATGTCAGCAGGACACATCAGCTGGATACTCCCTCARCGCCCTGTGACTGCAATGGAGTCACTTCTCCCTGTCCCCAAAGTGTTCCCCACACAAAGCAAGGGTAGAAAAGTATCTGTGAAACTCAGTAAGATCGAAGGCCTCAGCTGCAGGCGAAACCACTGTGCCACATGCTCTGATACACACATTCAATATCAAGCAGGCACTAAATTAAGCAAATGTTTTTGGCTCTTACAGAGTTCTCAGCATGAAGACAAGAAGAGAATAAAAATTAAGAAGCTTTAGCACAACAGCAAACACAGCACTGAACCTCAGGTTATAAATCCCTTTTAAGTGGCAGAAACACTCTAGCATTTGCTAAYGACAATTAAACACACTACAAGTGCCACAGTGACACAGTGACACAGTTCAGACTTTTGGTGTCTGAAGGCCACCAAAGTCCAACTAAAGAAGCTCCAGGCAGCGCCAGGTTCTCTGTGAAGGCTCCACAGGAAGTGTGGTGAGCCTTGTTCTGCAGCTAAAGCCAACAGGAGGGGCCCAGGGACGCTATGCAGTGTGTGACATTGTGGCAGCACAGGGACAGAGACAGAGAGGTGCAGCAGCACCTGGAGCTCTTACAGAGATTACCAACACTGAGGGCAAACATGCCAGGAAGGGCTGAGGGGCAGAGGGACCAACCTCCCCACACACAGATGTTCCTCAGGGGCACCAGAGAGGGAACTGGAAATACCTCAACCCTCACAGCCCATTTCAGTGCTGACACTGTGCATGGCACCTCCCAGAGACCCTCAGCACATTGCAGGGAAGCCTCCAATGGGTTTAAGCAGCAGTAAAGCTTTCCTGCTACCCAGGAAGTCCAGGCTCCTGGAATGATTCCTGCAGTGACAACCTCACTGATGACCTGCAGCAGGGAATCAGAGCTCTCCTGGCTCCCATTTCTCTGTTCAATTCACTATATTGCTTTTTACTTKTTTTACTCTCTGACCTTTGCCTTGCCCTAGGAAGAAAAACAAATCTCTTGGATTTCCATCTCACCTCTTGGAGCTGGAGTATTTCTGCTTCGAGACTTTTGAGCTTCTTCTCACTCTCTTTGGACTGGGCAAAGATCTCATCCCTGGACGCTCGGGCCTCCTCCAGCTCCCGCTGGTAGTCCTTCATCTGAGCCTGCAGGAGAGCAGGGTRAGGAACAGCCAGGCTGCTCAGGGACCAGCCCAAGGTGCATTCTAGCTCTGGAACATTTCAGCCCTTCCGAGATAAGGCCTTTCTCCAAAGTGGCTGCATTGCATTTAGAGGCACTTGCATTTCTTCTGTTCACAGAAAAATTTCATTTTCCCATCTTTCCACCTTTCATTTTCCCATCTTTCCACCCCTCAGTGCCTGGTCAGAAATATCCCATTCCAAGACTTCAATCATTCCATAGAATCACTGAGTGGAATCTTAGAATGGCCTGAGCTGGAAGGGACCTTCATCATCATTATCATCATCATCATCATCATCATCATCATCATCATCATCATCATCATCATCATCATCATCATCATCATCATCATCATCATCCAGTGCCACCCCTGCCATGGGCAAGGACACCTTCCACTATCCCAGGCTGCTCCAAGCCCCATCCAGCCTGGCCTTGGACGCTGCCAGAGATGTGGCAGGAAAGTGGTTTTGTGGCAGGAGGGTTTGGAATGAGATGAGCCCAAAGGCTCCTCCCAACCCAACCCATTCTGTGATYCTATAAAAGGATGAGATGTGAGCAGGGCACAAGTCCAGGTTGGATTCTCTCAGACCCGCCCGTGGAGTCTGGTTCTCCTCTCCTCCTGGAGCAGTTCCCTGATCAGCTGTGCCTACCTGGAGCTTCCTGAGCTGTTTGATGGCTTCATCCCGAGCCTTGTTTGCAGCCTCAATCTGCCCCTCCAGGTCCTTCAGGTCCATCTCCAGTTTCTTCTTGGCCGCCACGGCCAGCGCCCGCTGCTTGCGCTCGTCCTCCAGCTCGGCCTCCAGCTCCCGCACCTGGGCACCAGGGCAGGGACAGCATCAGCCCCTGCAGGGCACCCACACCACAGCCAGGGACCCCAAAAGGCCTGCCCAGGGAGAGGGAACACTGCTCCATGGGACAAGCTCTGCAATGGCAGCTAACGGGGCAGGCACTGCCCATGGCAGGGCCCAATCCCAGATCTCTGCGCGGGGCAAAAGGGAAACCAAGGACAGAACTCAGCATCTGGAACATTTCCAGCTCAGCCTCCCRTCCACCACTCCCACCCGCCCCCAGGGATGGATCCAGGGCAGATTCCACCAATTCTGATGGAAAATAAGAAGCAGAATCACCTCATTGTCTCAAGGAAACAATGAAACCATTCCCTTTGAGCAGCCTGTTACTGGCATTCATACAGCACCAACTCCTTTTCCCAAAACAAAACAAGAGTGTATGAACAGCAGAGCAACATGGACTGAGCCAAACATGTGCAAAAACCAACTGAGGCAGAAATGCCACAKGTTACCAGCAGGAAGGACTATTTTAGTTTGAAGCAAATCTCCCTCCCTGTGCAAGGTCAGGAGCTCTTGTCCAGCTCAGGTAACAGCAATTTTGCACTGCAGTGACCWTCTACATCCTCCAGGCCAGGTTTATTCCTAAGGTATCTCTATACTGGTGATTCTCAGTGTTTGTTTTCTTGTGATAATTCTTGAAATGCTGGCTGGCTTATTGCTCAGCACTTGATGTTAATTTAGAAACATCTTATTTTACAAGCATGAACCTCTAAAGGCATTTTTGTAGTTTCTTCTGATCTCYGTGCTCCTAGAATTCTCAAGTCCAGTGAACTTGGAAGCTCTGCCATGATTTTTCTTTAGGAAACTGCTCACTTGACTTTTGAGTCTATCTCAGCATCCACAGATTTGCTCCTGGACATCAAATAGGATGGGCTTGAAGGTGCCACTGAGATATCCGTGTCCTTGGAATACACCCTAGCAGAAAAGCCAARCCTCGGGAAGCAGCTCTGGAGGCCACTGGTGACAGTGGCCAACCCTCAGCTAGAACTGTCCTATGGTTGGTAACAATTCTCTGGGTTTGGGATTTCCATAGAATGGAATCTTTAAGCAAAAAGGTTCATTTTTGTGGTAGCACAAGGGCCCAGAATTTTGACAGAACCCCCTCCCCCTGTCCTGAGCACAGCCCAGTGAAGCAGACGTACTTGTTTCACCAGCATCCTCTTCTTCTCCTCGTTCTGTTCATCCCTGGCTTGCAGGTCTCTGTCAAACTGGGCTTTCATGGCCTGCATGTTCACCTCCAGACGCAGTTTGGCATCTTCTGTGGCCTGCAGTTCATCCTCCAGCTCCTCCAGCTGCGTCCTCATCTCCTCCACCTGCTGCTCCAGGGTCCTCTTGGACTTCTCCAGCTCATGGACCTGAGGCACAAACACAGATCAGACCCTCTCCCTCAGGGCAGGAMGGGCAGTGGCTGCATTCTGTGCACTCTGAGCTGGACAGGGGATCAGAACAGCAGCTCTGGATCTCCCTGTGAGACCCCACTGACTGTGTGCAGGTCCTGGCAGAGGAGAGCTGCAGTGCCACGGGGCAGCAGCAGTGCTGGCCAAGGTCTCCAGTCAGGGCAGGTGCCACCAGCGCTGTGACAATGCCAGGCTGCTTCTGCACGCTGGGGCTGGGACAGCAGAGGCCCCATCACCCCAACACTGTCCCATTGCAGASCCAATCCCCTCACCCAGGCTGGCAGAAGGTAAATCTGGATCCTGGGGCCTGTGACACTGGGGGGTCCCAGTGCTGGGGGCTGTGCCACGGGGACAGAGCCAAGGCCATSAGGGAGGGCAGGGGGCCTTCACTGATGCCTCAGCTGGCTACAGGAGGGAGGGCACTGAAGGGCCACAGCTCTGCTCTGCCATTGGTTCAACCAGCTTGACCAAAGGTAACAGAAATCCTCACTGGACCTCACRTGCATATGAAAAAATACCCCCAGCATATGAAAATGAGGAATGGCTGTCCCCCTCTATCCCAGGAGTTCCATCTGCCTGCAGTCCCATCTCCACAGATCCAAAGTATAAAACTGACACCTGGGCTCCTCCAYGCAGGGGTGAGAATACAGCTTTGGAAGAGGCCTGATGTTAACAAACACCACTCCTAATTCTGGGCATTCACTGCTCCAGCACTCTGGGTGAGCCTCAGAAAGTCCTGTCCTTGTGTCACAGGGAGGTTTCCCTRTGATCCCCACAATGCAGTCTCTCACTGACAGGCTGTGGAACCACACTCACATTTTTGCCCACGTCATCTTTGGAGCTCATCAGGTCTTCCATATCCGCTCGCAGCTGCTTGTTCTGCCTCTCAAACTCCTCCTTGGCCTCCAGGGCCTCCTCCAGGGCCCGAGCCAGGGACAGGGCTTTGGTTTCCTTCTCCCTCGCCTCTGCCTCAGCACGATCCCGCTCCTCTGCATACCTGGCAGAAATGTTCTTCTCTTCTGCCAGCATCTGAACACAAGAAACAATGAATGCATCCCTTAAGCTGCATGGTCAGGTCCTTCCTGCCTCAGGTGTTTTATGCAGGAAGTGGTTCATGCTCTAGGTTTAATTTGCCTTCAGTAGCTGCTGGTCCCTCACTCATGACCAAAGTGCCATCGACAGAACAGCTACAGCTCCTCTGGGATGAGAGGAGGAAAGCAAGAGGCTCATCCACACTAAGGGAGTTTTGTGTGATTTCCATTTTTCATTCTTCAGATCCTGTTTTTAGCCCACCTTGAGGGATTACAATAAACCTCTTAGGTTTTTGTTCCAGCATAATTCCCTTTTTGTACATGAAGAGCTGGTTACTTGATCTAACAAGCCTCAGAGATGGCACTTGGCTCATGGAACTTGGGAGGGACCAGTTACTCCTAAYAAAGGAGATTTATCAATAAATAACCCCAGCACACCAGTCAGACCCTTCTTTACACAAGGCTCATTTCTGCAGCACCAATAAAAACAAGATGCTGCTTAAAAATCCTCAAAAACCCATGAAGATGACAGGAAACTGGAGTACCTGATCGAACTTCTTCTGCTTTTTCTCCAGGTTGGAGACAATCTGGCGCTGGTGATCCAGATCCACCATCAGGTCATCCAGCTCCTGCTGCAGGCGGTTCTTGGTCTTCTCCAGTTTGTCATAAGCCAGGGCCTTCTCCTCCAGGCGCTGGCTCAGGGACTCCATGTCCTTCAACAGCTTCTTCTTWGTCTCCTCCAGGCCTTCAATGGTTCCCAAGTCATCATCTACCTTCTTCTTGGCCTCAGCCAGCTGAAATTCAAGAAAATCAAGTCTCTTAGTGCATCATGAGAGGAAGGACAGGCATGCAGGTGCAAAGTGCAGAGCCAGGAATAGATGYTTCTGCAGGCTAAGGGGACACAAAACCTGGGAGTTTGCAGAGTGCCAAGCAGGGCAAACCTCTGCCCATCACAGCTCATTGTCCACATCAGTACTGTAGTGGAGAAAACCAGGAAATTTTATACCAAAACCTGCTTCAGCACCTGTGCCAGTTACATGATGTGTATCCCAAAGCTTTGCCACCCCAGTTCACTCTCCTGGGATGTGCAGGCTCTGCACAAACCCTGCCACTCCCAGAGCTCACCTGGGATTGCAAGGCCAGCATCTGTTTCTCCAGGTTCTTCCTGGCCTCCTCTTCCTCCTCCTGCTGCTCTTGCAGGTTGTTCTTCTCCTCCTCCAGCTGCCTTATCCTGCTGCTGAGATTGAGCTTCTGGCGGGTTTCCTCCTGRAGCAGCTCCTGGAATAGGCATGGGCAGAGCTCAGCGAGCTCTGAAACCTCCACAGCTCCAYGTGTGGAGTTCCACATTTATTTTTCTCTCAGATTTTGGGACAAGGACATACTTTATGAAGATATCTGTTATTTGGGTTTTCCAAAAGCCACTGGCCATTCATTCTGGGCACACTTAAACCTTGACAAAGCATAWTTCTGATCAGGGAATTCATGTCAGAGTCTGTTCTAGAAGTTAATAGATGATCCATCTTTCAAGGGACTAGCACAGAAGTCACCTTCAAAATGTATTTTTCTTTTTTCACACAAGCATAGAGTACCTATTTTAAACTACCTGGGAGGAACACAGAGAAGCAAATCCTGCAATGGCAGAATGCTCTCAGGTTTTTCTGCACTGCCTAAATTCAAAGGTCWCTTTAAAGGCAGCTGTAATGTGGCAGTGGAAACTTCTGTCAGAACAGAAAGTCATGAAAGGTGTAACCCTCATCCCACCCCTTCTCCCCCATCCTGCTCCCTACAAACTCCTGCAGTTGTGATTAACATTATTCAAGGAGTTAAGTGATCACCATTAAAACTTTGATACAGGAAAAAYAGAACATATTGCAGTGATGAATTCATCTGCAGAAAGCTGCATTTTATTAAGAACTAATAAGATTTATCAAGATCAAATTAATTCTTAATTTATTAAGAACTAAAACTTGACAGTTTGAACTTCAGCTGTTAGAACTTGAAGCTGTCAGTGGAAGACAGGGTATTATTCCTCATATATCCCAAGGATATTGACATAAAATTCTACCTGAAAAGGGTTTTCTTAAATTTGATTCTTATCTCCCACAAAGATATAAAAGAGAACAACCAACTATCAGGTAGTGCAGCTCAGAAAATGAAAAACTGGTTCCATGTGTAACTGAGCCATCCCAATCCATCCCATTTCACTGGACTGAACAGGAAATTCAGCTTCTACCCCAAAGCATGACTGAAAATGTATTTTCTGCCAGCATTTCCTGAGGAGCAAAGCTCCAGGGCTGAGCCCAGCTCTGCTGCACACACACCTGTGTATCCTGGAGCTGGGATTCCAAACTGGCTGCATCCTTGGCAAACTTGATGCCTTTCTTCTCTGCCTCCTCCAGGAGACTGGAGACATTGTCCAGCTCATTCTGCAAAGCAAGAGGCCAAAGGTAACAGCAAAGCCCAAACCCCACTGGGAGCTGCAACTAACTGCAAACACAAAACCCCAGCAAATTCCAGGTATGGCAAGACAGCAAAAGATCCCAGCTAAAAATACTGAAGTTTGGCCACCAAACTGAAGTTGTATGTCAGTGCTGAAGTGCAGGACCAAAACAAGACTTATGCTATGAGCTCTGATATTTAGTACAGCACTTTGTTCTGATACMTGTACTCACACTTTAATGTTATTTTTAATTCTAAAACCATGCATTTCATGGAAGCATTAATTCAGGGATTATCAGGGTGGCAGGTGTGTTTAAAGCATCCCTGTCAGAGAAAAGGTCACTGCCAGGTGCCAGCTTATTATTTTGGGCTACACAGCTTTTCTATACATGAGAGACAGCCTGAGAGGTCCCTCCAAAGGGAAGTGGGCCATTCCCTTTTTGAAGTTATTTCCCTGAAGTCCTCATTGCAGCCATGGCTGCATTTTGCCCATTTGTTTCATTTCCCAGAAAAGTGTGCCTGCTCTTGCAGTGCCTCCCTGCCAAGCACCCAGCTTTGAGCACAAAAGCAACCTGTGGCCACTACCAATTTTTGCTCAGGACTATGGAAAAGCTCAGCCCAATCCACTCAGTTCTAGAGTCAAGCYCAAACCCTGAATTCCAGCTGGACTATGCAGAGCTCCCTCAGGATTTGCTCTCCGGGATGGAAGCCACATCCTTGAAGGCCACTGTGGCTCTCACACAGCCCAAAATGTCCAGGATTGATGTCACTGCAGTCCAGYTCTCCCCACATGAGGCACTTTAAGGCCTCCCAAGTCCATGARAGTCCTTGCTGAGGTCACCTCCCACATCAGCCACAGGCCATTTCTGCCCATGGTTACAACTTGGAGTTCCTTGCCTGTTTTCCAGGAGTTTGGGACTTGCAAGGCCTTACCTGCAGCTTGTTTGCCTTCTCCGCCAGCTCCACCCTGAGCCTTTCCCCTTCTGACACCTTTGCAGTCAGCTCCTGCACCTGAGCATCGAGCTTCTTCCTCTTGTGCTCAGACTCTGCCTTGACCTGCTGCAGCACCTTCACCTCACAGGCCAGCTCCTTGTTGTCAGACTCTAAGCCTTGCTTGTTCTTTTCAAGGTTTGCTTTGAACTAGGAAAGACAAAAGGGAAGAAATTCAACACTTGGGATACAGGTGAATATTTTCTGCTRAAAGTTATTCTGCAGATCAGGTCTGCACGTTCAGAGAGAAGCCAAGAGCTCAGCAGCACGTGAGCARGGAGTGTTTGAAGTGCTGCTGTAACATTCTGTGTCTCTCAGATCAAAACTGGGTGATTTCAGGCTGTTCCTCTCCCAGCCACCACAGGTAGCAGTGAGCACAGGAGATCCCAGATCTGGGATGGCAGCACKGGAAATGACTGTTTTGGGAGCACTGGAAGGAGGAAGGAATGTGCCCATTAACAGATCAGCATGGCTCATCTCACAGAAATAAAAGGGAAGACATGAATCAAAGCTGCCCTGATTTGAGTAGGCAGAGCAGGCTGGAAGTGCAGAACAAAGCAATTCTCAGCACTGCACTGACATTTGTCAGAAGCCTTTAAAAAGCAATAATAATTGGYATTAGGGATGTTTAAGTGTCATTCTTGCTATATCACCAGAGCTGACACCACCTTGTCACAGATCTTTGTATCAGATTGCAGGATATTTTTCCATCTTTTCATGCTCCTATTGAGAGTATTGAATAAGGAGCAGAAGATATGCAGAAGATTTTCGTTGAATAAAGCTGGTGAAAATTGTAGTTTAACTACTCCGTTTCTCACTGAATTTAAAATACTAAGGAAATTTGTGAGGTATTTCCAATACATAAAAACATCACTACAGGACCTGAGCTGTTCACACACACATTTATAAATGACCCCAACTGTAATTTCAAGAACTACAGAGTTCTTTTTTTGGCAATGTTGGAATAATTCTCCTGGAAGAAAACAGGAGCCATGTGGTCCCCTGTGCCTTCTGTTCTGCTGCTGGGGACCAGAGGACACAGCACAKATGTGCTGTTCATAGTTGCAATATTGTCAAACCAGCAGGATAAACCTCATTCAGCTGCAACTGTGATGCACTTTTGGAGGCCAGCTTGGCTCTGTGGATATAAAAAACCTTCACTCAGGTATCATGGAAGTGCCCACAGCACCTATGGGACCTACAGAAAGTCCTGAAGCAGAAAACCCATTTTCTCCTCACCCTTTTGGCCTGTTCAAGCTGTTCAGAGAGCTCTTCCAGGGCACTAGCATGCCTCTGCCTGATCTCCTGGATCTGTGCCTCATGGTTTTTGGTTTCCTCTTCAATTGCCTTCTTCAGCTCAGCCACCTCCTGCTCCCGCTTTGTCCTGGAGGAAGCACAAAGGGTCGTCAAAAAACCCACATTTTAGTCTTCTGTAAATGAAAGATGAATTCCAATGGTGCCTTCTAGCACAATGATCCTACCTCAGCTCTTGCTGTGCTGCAGTGGTATCCAAAGTATCTTCCAGTTCTGTTTTTAAAGCYTCCAGCTCTTCACTCAAATCCCTTTTCTGCTTTTCTGCCTTGTTCCGTGAGGCCTTCTCGGACTCCAGATCCTCCTGCAGCTCTGCAATCTGAGCCTGCAGCTCCCTTATCACTTTCAGTGCATTGTTCTTCTGAACTGCTTCTTCATCCCCTCTGTCAAACAGAGCCAAAACAGTTAATGGGATTTCACCTTCTCTCATACCCACCTGCCTAAATTATCTACAAAAACAGCTTAACTTTTCCACCAGAATAAAAAAAAATATAGAAAGGTTGGGGTAGAAGGGACTTCAAAATCATCAAATTCCACCCCCTGCCATGGGCAGGGACACCTCCCACTATCCCARGGTGCTCCAAGCCCTGTCCAACCYGGCCTTGGMCACCTCCAGGGATGGGTAAMAGATACCACAGATAAAACCCCACAGTTATTCCCAAGACCMCACCAAGGTGCACTATCAGAATGATCAAGCTTCAGTTTACAGCAAAGTATTCCAATTTTATAGATCTCAACACTGCCCCAGAAATATTCCATCTGCARAATTTTCTATTCCTTCTTGCAAAATTGTACTTTCAAAATACAGATGGTGTTCAGCATAACACGGGACTGCAGGAGGATCACACAAAGCCAGATGAAATCTCCCCTGCCCAGCACTTTAAGACCCACTGAGAAATACCCATTTTTCCCTCCTGAGGCTGAACTTCAGGAGATTAAAAAAGCTCCCAGAGCCCAAACACTATTCTACCATGTGAAACTGCTTTTTGTTTGCAGCTTTGTAGAGCAAAGATGCTGAGAGAACACTGAACTCCTCTCAATGCACCGTGTCTGTGCACAGCACAGATGGCCAGAGCTGCTCCAGATGTGGCAGCTGTTCCAGCATTCCCAGCTCTGACTGCAGCCAGGTGAAATTCARTTTGGGATTGGGAGCAGGTTGGTCCCACACTGACCTGGCCAGAGCAGCCTGCAGCTCCTCCTCTTTCTTGGCCAGCTGGATYTTCAGCTCCTCAATCTGGGCTTGCAGCTCAGCTATTTGGTCCTGCAGGTCTGTTGTTTCCCCATCCAGTTTTCTTTTTGCTTTTTCCAACTCCTGACGGGTCTTCTCCTCTTTTTTCAGGCGTTCTAAAGGAAGAAAARAATTACATTCAGATGGAGTTGTCTCTCTTGCCACCCTCAGGAGGTTTGGGGTGACAGGAAGGGTAGGAAGTTTAATTGATGCCACCTTAATTCTTTCTCCAGTCTGTAGAAAAATGAAATAGCAAAGGAGAACTGGATGATTTAGTCAGAGAGTCAGGGGAAGTCTGTGACAATTGAGAATAGTTTGAGATGAGAGAACAGAAATATCTGGGTAGAAAACAAGGAATGGGATGTAACAAAGCAGCTTGAGCAGTTAGGCTAGATAATCACAGACATCAACACTCAAAAAAGAAGATAAACTTGGGCTGGAACAAATGCTGGCCTGCATGGCTTTGGAAGGGCTAGGCCATACTCCAAAAGGTCTGCTGGAAAATAGTGTAGCTTRAAGAAAATGTG
Source organism: Malurus melanocephalus (assembly GCF_030028575.1). NCBI lineage: Eukaryota > Metazoa > Chordata > Aves > Passeriformes > Maluridae > Malurus > Malurus melanocephalus. The sequence continues at coordinate 126,402 of NW_026623867.1, read as the reverse complement.
AATAAACCATTTTTGCAAGTATCTGTGCTGCTTAATCATAGCCCATCAATATTCAGCAAAACTCTGCAACCCTGAGAGCTTCCTCCCAGTAATTTCCTTGGGCAGCTGGGATACTCCTGCCCTGAGGAATTCTTTGGGACARCCATGGCATCAGCAGTGCCACAGCAATCAAACATTTACTTGACTCTGGTGGCAGAGTAAGGCAGATCCTGATGAGCAGGGGTGGAACAGATCTCAGCCCCAGAAGGTTTTGCTGAACAGAGCTTTAACACAACTCTAAATGAACTGGCATAGATAGGAGTTATTACATTTTTTTATCACCCTTGTTCAATACTTTGGGAGTCCTCAGTGCAGAGATTTCCCTCACACCCTTCCTAAGCCTCCTGTTGGATCAGGATCTTCCCCATGGAAAGGGAGCCCTAGTCAAGAATCACCTCAGAGTCACCCAGGGTTATTTGGGATTTTCCAGACAACCTACAGTAACACTGCTTTTCTCTAAACAGTTTCACATTCCAAAGGAATTGCACTTTTCCCTGTTTTTACATTATGTTCCTGGTGAGTGACAGTTAGAGCAGTGTCACAAGACCCAATTTTGTAATTGAGAAAGTTCATAGCAAACTGAGTTAATTTTTTCCCCCAAATATCAGTGCCTAGCAGTGCCAAGACTCYAGCAGAGAGGCCTTAATGGCTTCTTGAATCATCTCCAAGAGTAAATATCATTTCACTCTGCTTTCCTAGCCAAGAAATTGCATGCCTTAAATATAAGCTTTAATTTCCACTTCTAAGGTCATCAGCCTTGCAATGGCACCAKAACCAAACACATCTGTCAGGTTTAGCTCTGTGACTGAAGCCCACAGCTACTCCAGCAGTATTTTCCAGGGAGTAAAACTTACTCAGACCCATCTTAAGGTCTGTGAATGTAACTGTTAAGGACAAGCTTCATCCATCACTGCTCCCCCTGTTAGTTCAGCACCTTCCTACACAGATAAGGTAAAACTTGGATATCCTTCCAGAAGCACATCAGCCTTAAAATATGCAGCAAGACAGGCCACAACACACCACGTGCAAGAATTATTCCCAAATTAGGGCACAGAGAGCAACTTTGCCTATTATTTTGCAACTCTGACTTGGCAACTCATTAAGGTTGCATAGTATCTGTAGTAATTTAAAAAAAAATACAAAACCACAAAATCAAGAAAGGTTGCAAAAGGGGCAGGTTTAGCTTGTGACAACACTGGCAAAACAATCAGCAATAAATGGCTAAAGGAATGGAGCCATTTTAGATGGAATTGTGGAATGGTTTGGTTGGAAGGGACCTTAAARCTCATCTCAGTCCAACCCCCTGCCTCAGGCAGGGCACCTTCCACTAGACCAGGCTGCTCAATGAAAATAAAGCACTAGAAAATAAAGTATGCATATAAATATAATGTAGATAAAACATTAAGAAAAAAAAATTGAGATTTGCTTATTAAAAACCAATCCTGGAAGCCTAAAGAGTGTCTGCTGCCATTCCTACAGAAATGCATTGCTCTGTTGTTATAGAAAAGTGGAACAGCTTCCCAGAAGCCAGGATGTTTTCCCTGGGTGCTGATGGATAGAGGAACARCAGGAATTTCTGAGTGTGCCTCTAAAGGAAATGGATTCTCAAAAATGAAAACCTGACCAGTTCAACAGGAGAGAGACTGAGCAGCCAGATGCAACAAGTCTTGCAAGAGACACAATTTCCTTCAGGAATTGGYTGAAATGGCAGCTCTGGAGTATCCCCAGCTCAGGTTACACCCCACAAGCTGAGCAGGCACTGCAKCCCATCCCCAGGGATCCCTTCCCTYCTGGCAGCATGGCCAAACTGCTCACAGGCCATTCCAGCAGRACCAACCTTCCAAATCAGTGATCATCATTTCCTGCTTGTTCTTCAGTTTGGCCAAGTTTTTGGCTTTTTCTTCTTCTTCAGCCAGCTGAGAAGAGCATTCAGCAATTCGATCCTCCATCAGCTTCTTCTCCTGGGGAGGAGAAAGGGCAGGAAAAACAACTTGTAAGACAGAATTCCAGAGTCCCTGAGCAATGCAAATAAAGGAATGTACAAATAAAGGAATGTACAAAACCCATGGGGGTGTCTCACACATACACCTAATACAAATTTCATTTCAAGGGATTGTCACTATTAAAGATCAATTGGAATTGTTTGGAAACACAAACACTTCTTTTCCAAGTGATACCTCGAATTCAGCACCCAGGATGCTTGGCTTTAGGACAGCATTTGRAAATCGGTTTGCAAAGAACAATGGAACTATAAAACAAATTTTCCAGCTATAAGATTTGGGAGAGCCATCAAACAGGGAAGAGTGCCAGACAAACCCTGGAATGTCAGTCCAAACTCACCTCCAGTGTCTCAGCTTTGCCATGCTCACACCTCCAGGTGTCCAGCTGCCAATGTCACAGAAAATGTGACAGCAGCCTCTTGGCACCACTCCTCACATGCAGCATCTCCACCCTGCACACTGGGCTCACCTTCAGAAATTTGGAATTTTGGTCCTCCAACAGCAGGATCTCCTCTTCCATCTTCTTGATCTTTGCTTCTGCTGTCACTTTTTCAAGCTGGAGCTTCTGCCGAGCTCCCTCCTCCTCATCGAGCTGCTCCTCCAGGTCCTGGGAAGACAGGCAACTGCATCTGTGCATTTTCCAGGTTATCCATGTACAGGTAACATTTATTTTTTTTKACTCAGGGACAAAGATGTGTTATTTCAAAAAGCCTCTGGCCCTAACACACTCTAAACCCACGTTTTCCTTGTCAGATTCATTACAAGATCAGTGATCTGGTAAGGAAATCAAGGGCCATGGGATACACATGGAATTTTTGATGCTCTGAATTGCAGCTTTGGGTGAAATGTGTGGTCTAGGAGCACACACTCACTTCCACAGTCCTTCACCTTCCTAATTCTAACTATAAAAAATTGTCATTAWCGACAACCAAATCAGATCAGACTTAATGTCTGAGACTTCCCAGCATACTGCACCTAAACAGGGCACCTGGTGGGAAAATTCCAGGATTTGGGAAAGGATTCCTGATTTCAGCAGCACACTGTGACAGTTCAGTTATGGCACAAAGAGCTAGAAAAGCAATAATACTCTGTGCTTGTAGTCATTTGTGGGTTTAATTACGATTGTCAACCACACATTAATGGACATTTGTGAAAAGGCATCAAGAGTTGTGTGAGTTTGTTTCTCCTTCAACAACTTTTAATACTTTGAAAGACAAAACTATCTTTGGAGGACAGCTACTCCCTTTTTCAGGGACACCATTATTCAAAAGGAAGCATCTAAACAATCTGATTTTCACAGAAAACCTCAACCAAGTAACCTGGARCAAATGACACTGTTTTAGTAAAGTCTCATGAGGAATACTCTTGATGATGCTCAGTGGATTTCAGTCACAAAGGACCATTTCTCTCCCAGGTGGCACCATCCCCTCAGTCTGTCTCAGTCCCTACAGCCATTCCTGGCTCCTGCCCTCTCAGCCTTTGTTGCTTTTAACCATCTCTCAGCACACACTAACAGGCCATGGCCATCCTGACTTCCCTTTCTGTCCTCACCCTTAAATGCCCGGAAACCACACAAAGCTCATCACACTGAACACAGAGAGAGAAATGAAAAAAAAAAAATCATCTTATTCCACTCGGGAGCCCAAATTTTCTGTACTGCAGAGATGCTGAGGGAGCTTCCCCATCYTCCTCCTCCATCTCATCACTGAGAACCATACCTGGATATGGCCTTGCATTTTCTTCTTCTCATTCTGCAATATTTGGTTTCTTTCCTCCTCCTCCTCAACCCTGGACTCCAAATCATGGAGAATTTCTTCCAGCTCTTGCTTTTTGGCAGCCAAGCGAGCCCTCATCTCCTCAGCCTCTGCAAAGAGCTCTGTCTCAGCCTGGAGCTGCTCTGCAAGGATGTTCTTCTCCTCCAGAACCTGCCAATACAAAAGGCAGTAAAGCTTTAAAAATGACACTTGGAAGCCTGTCATGACAGATCACACCTGTGACAACTGTAGAGGCACTTAAAGGTCAAGTCCTGCTCCAATTCCTGACCCCCACAGCCCCATCCCAATCCAAAGACTCTTGAAGGGGCTTTAGCAGCAGCCCAGAGGACAACAGCTTTGGCTGCAGCAGGATTTCCTGGACTGCTCCATGCACTCATCCTGCAGAGGGGCAGAGCAGTGCCAGGGGCACTTGGGGTGACTGGGACAYATGGCTTGTGGCCAGTGCCAGCCACTGAGTGCCACCCTGAGTGCCCCCATCCAGCCAACTCCTCATCCCCTGAGTGGTGCATCCATGAACCCCATGTCTCAGTTTAGGGACCAGGAAGCCACGTGGGATAGTGCCAAATGCACACTCAGGCAGGGGACATCAGCTGCTCTTCCCTTATCCACAAATGCTCTAATGCCATCACAGAAAGCCACCAAACCTGCAGAGCTGTCCCAGCTGTCTGCCCACAGCTGGCACAGGGCACTGCCACTGAATTCTCCAGTAAACCAGGAAAGGCCAAAAAAAAGTTTAGTTTTGTTAACATGTGTCTACATCCCTGGGGGAACAGCTCATGCTGCATCTCCCTATCCCATGTTCCAGCTGAGTCAGAACCAGCCCACCTGTTTTTCTTTTCACCTGATTCTCTTTTCCTCCCCATGTTGGCTCCCTCACATGGGACAGAGCACAATTCACATCCTACATATCCAAAGCTGATCTTGGACACAAACCTGTTGGTGTTTCCTTTCCATTTCCTCAAGTTCTGCCTCCACTTTTGTCTGCTTTTCTTTCACCTTCATCAGCTCCTCATCCTTGGCTTGAAGTTCTTCCTCCTGACGRGTGACCTGAAGAAGAGGCTTCACCTACAAAGAATTGAAGTGAACAAGTGAGACCTTGCCCTCATCTATATACAGGTGAATAAAATAGAACTGRAAAGAACAGGAGGAACCTTGGTGAAGACTCTCCACCACTGCCAGTGCCTCAATTTCAAATATGCAGCACAATTCCTCTGCAGGATCTTCAGTGCACTCAGCTGCTGCTGCTTCTTTGCRAAGGCCCTGAAGACAAAGCAAAAGGTGTGTGATAAATACAGCTGATCATCATTTAATTTTCAGGTTACCCAACCCCACAACACTTGCAGACCATAAACAGGCTTATTTACAAGYTCCAGTAACTACACTGAATTTTTGAGTTCTTGCTCATATAAAGAGTCAGAGCAAGAGCTGGATTCACTATTTCCAATAATTAAATGCTGTTTGGTTTTACTCTCTAAAGGCATTTTTCTTAAAAAGACAAAATTTAATTTTTAAAAAGCAGCTTTTCAGAGCACCTCCAGGAACCTTCAGTGGGACAGGAGGAGAGATCTCCTTTGCAGCCACCATAAAGAGCTGTGTGTGCCACAAAGGCAAGAGCAAGGAMAGGAGATATTGTTAAGSAATGAAGGTGYRAAAAATTCCCTYAATGCCCAGGATAYAATTACAGTTCACCACRCAACACAGTGAGAAAATCTGCCCTGGAACAGCAATTTTAATGCACAGAGAGGCCTGAGAGAGCCAGAAGATCCAGTCCCAGGAGCACACTCACTTCCTGGCCAGGTAWCCCCTGCACACTGCCTGGAAGAAGATGATGATGTCTGTAATCTTCAGGTCCCGCTCTTCTTCCAAGTGTGCCAAGACTCCAGCTCGGAAGAAGATCTTGCTCTGTCCAATTCTGTACAAGTTGGGGTCCARCTCCAAGGCTCTGATCTAAACAGACAGGCAAGGCCGTTGTTGTTATACCAAGAAAAGGATAATTTTTTGGGCAATTTTGCAATGTTTTGACAATATTTAGCTATAACCACTTACCATACGCTCACAGGCTTGCTTACCATCCATGAAACCTTTGGGAATTGCATTGGGAGTGAGGATCTCATACCTTTAAGGTAAATGAAAAAAACCCTTTACATTGAACAATAAGTAATATGATTTATAGCACAAATTTCAAGCATAAGCTATAGTGCCCAAGTGTCCACTTAGGGAATTTCTCCAGGCTTTTCCAGCAGCCAATTTCAGATTGTTTTCCCTTCCCTACTGTGTTTAGAATGAACTGCAGTAATTAAACACTTGAAGTTCAAGGCCTCATATACAGGTTTGGATTTTCTATGAGCTAGGTTGGGGGAGGAGAGAGGGGTGTGGGGTCTTTAGTCATTTAATAAGGAACTTTAGCTCCTAAAAACTCGAAAGTCTGTTCCTGCTGTTACCTCTGCCTGAATTCCTGGAACACTATCCTGTTGGGGAATCCTTGCCGACAGATCCTTATTCCTTCCAAAACCCCATTGCACCGGAGCTGATCAAGAACCAGATGTGGGTCCAGTTTTCCWGCCTGGACAAAACAAAACAAGAACAATTTTAAAAAAAAATTGTATTAGTGGAAAACAACAGTTTCAGTTTTTCAGGCTGCTCTACAAAGCCGTCTGAAAGAGGGGATGTGCAGGGAATTCTGAGTGATACAGCTCAGCGTGAGAGCTGTGACAATCCAACTGTGACTGGAGGAAGAATGCTCAGATAAAAAGCAGATCAGGAGTGGAATGCACTCACCCTCTTCTCGTGGTTGGGGATGATGCAGCGCACGAAGTTGGGGTTGGTGTTGCGGAGCGTGGCCATCAGCTTGGTCAGTGACTCCTTGTAGAGCTGGCCCACGGTGCGGAACATGCCCTTCTTGGTCTTGTAGGCAGAGCCAAAGGCTGTCTCGGTGATGCCCGTGACCTGGTCCAGCCCCACGATGCGATCCACTGGTGGGGACAGAGGGAGGGCTCAGTGACCAGGGGGTTGAGGGGTGACACAGGGAGGGGCAGCGGGGCTGTGGCAGCGCAAGCTTGGCGGGCGATGCCAGCACCGACAGGGGCAGACGCAGCAGGGGCCGGGGACACTGTGCAAAGCTTGGGGACCAAAGCCACAAAATTATCCAGCACTAGAGTGCAGCTTCAGGAGGGACAGACTGAGATATCCAGCTCTTTACTTGCAGTTCTACATGACCAGGAAAGCTGTTTTCGGTATTTTAGTCAACTTTATAGAGGTGTAAACCCCAGCTTCCAGGCAGCTTTCTACCTGAGTTCTTACAGTGCAAAATATCTCTGGGTTGAATATTTGAAATTACCCATCTCTGCATATTTGCTTAAAAGGAAGAGTCGCTTATGACAGTCATACAGATTAAACCTGAGTTTAATGAATGTTTTAATAGAAATTTATATAAGAGTTGGAAACAGTGTTATTTCAGTGGCAAGAGGGGAAGAAAAAGTATTTGCCAGAYTCCTGTTCTATTTGGAAGAGYTCTTCCCATTTTTAAATACACCTGYAGAGCTCCCTAACCAAARGACAAGTTTCAAACCAGGAAAACTCCACCACAAAGCACTTCAAAGCTGTCATAAAGCATCACAAAAGAGATTGTTCTTTGATTTTATTGAACATTTTGSGTAAGGATCCCAAGGACCTTTTCAGAAGCACAAATTCAAAATGCGACTGCCATCATTATAAGCTTGAAGGTGATTCCATGTGCATGTCAAGAATTAWGTAAACAATTCACTAAAAAATACAAAAGGTGACTTAACACCTCGATAATTACAGCTGGTGCTTCTTAGGACTGAGCAAATCCCAACATTTGTGATTTGCCCGTGGAATCCAAGCTGGCCAGCCAGAAACAAGCAATTGTTTGTAGGCTACAGCTTCAATTTTGTCACATTATCTTCAAATTCATTTAAACCAAAGCAGAGCAAATTATGCTTTGCTACAGGAATTATCTGAGAAAGAAGTGACACTATTTAATTTCTTCCTTGTACTCAACAGGTCAAAGGTCTATTAAAAAAAAACAAAACAACAAAACAAAGAAGGAAAGTTAAAAGCAGAAAGGCACAGGGCAGTAGGTTTGAATCATCAGTTGTAAGTCTGGTGTGTACAGCAGAGCCCAGATCCTCCACAGGGTTTTGAACACAAGAGTTAAACTTACTGAAGTTAGGAAAGTAAGTAGGTGGCAAGGTGTTTATAAGATCATATCCTAAATATTTCTTTTAAAGCAGAATTCAGTTCCAAACCAGACATGGGATGGAGATTACAGGGAATCARTTTTACAGATGATGAAATGATTGTCAGTATTGGGAACCTGCACCCACCAGGCCCCATAAGGACTAAAACCACTCAGCCTTTTTTCACCAGGCACATTCTACAATTTAGCAAACAGATCTGATCTTGCAGAGTTTTGCTTTGCTCCCCTCTGTGCTCCAGCACTAAGAGGGTGATTTATATTTCAAACAGGATTATTGGAGTTAAATGCTAGCTTTGCCTACAGGTTTAAAGCAAATGTGGAACTGCAGGACCATCACCCTCTGCTGAAGCCCCTGAAACAAAGCCCTCCAGGAATTCCTTTAGGAGCACCATTGGTTTCCTTAGGGATGGGATGTATCAAGAATAGTGAATGATAAACCCAAAGTCTTCACATCAACATGTTTCTAAACTTGGGAGAGGAATCCAAGAASGATGAGGAGGTTGAAATAAATAATGGAGGTGTCTTCAAAGACATTCCAAGTGCATTTCTTGATTTCCCACTACCCCAAAAAAATCTGCAGCTTCTACAAAGGGGCATATTAAAATGAAAGGCTTTTTAAATAAAAGAACAATTTCAACAGGGCTGGGAAAAGTTTATTTCACTTGCTAACCCCAGGAAAACTGTAGTATTCATTCTGATACTTCAAAACATTCTCAAGCTCTCCTCCCAAAATCACACCGCCACGTCCTAGAACATCCCAAAGTTTTGTCAATGTTGGACTGCAGAAAGAAGCTTGATAGTGTTCCAAAGCTTATGCATTCTCTCCAGTGCTTGGAGCTCCCAGAATTGTCACTTAGAGGCAATTCTACATCTCCTCATGGAACTAGGAAGCCACAAACCTGTTCATCTGCAATGCATAACTGGAGATGCTTTGTGTGTGTGCAGCAGCAGCTGGACAGGAATGCACTGGGGGCCCCACGGGGCTGGGGGTTTTTTAGGGTTTTACCTAAATTCAGCATGAAATGAGAGTTCATGCAAGCCTACGAGCAAAAATGGTTCTCTTGTGGGTACACCAGCCCTGCCTTTAGTAGGCCTACTGTTTGATATCCATTCACCTGGTGGCTCATGAAGACCAGTAATATTGTCATAGAAACAGGCTCTCTGAATATTCTGAATCTCTAAGGCAGAGAAACAGCAGAAACAGAAAGACAGAAGAGCAGATACACAAGACACTTGAGTTAGTAAAAAACAACAGGTTCATCAATTGCAAACACACTTCACTGGGCTACAACAGCAGTTAGGCCACAACATATTCCATGCACATTAAYTGGCTGTGGGAGCAGGGTTTGAGGATTTGGACCAAAACACTATTGCCTCTGAGAGTGGACTCCAAAGGAGCAGATCCCTAACCAAAAAGTTCTTCATGGATTCATTAAAGCTGCTCTCTGTGGCTGCACCAAGAGGAAAACACAGCATTAACCTCCAGCACCCTCTACACCACAAGCTTTGTTTCCTCCTCATGTAACAAATGACAGGAGATATATTCTGTGACAAGTAAATATACTCTAATTAATTACTGTGATGTTAAAAACTAAAATGTGAAAGTCCCAGGTAAGTATTTATTTGGCTATTTCTGCTTCTAGGAATATTTTGGTAAAAGCACTGATAAACAATTTCAGGTGATGTGCAGGTAACCTGGCTGAGCAGMAGTGTACAGTTAAAACAGGAACAAAACTTGATTTTAATGTGCAGTATCTCAGCGTTGCCATGGCTGTTAATGCAATTAATCCAGGAGATGTGGATTTCCAGAGTACCCCCAGCACTGCACAGGAAACACCTGCACTGCTGCTCATAGGGGACAATGTTTGAGCAGCAGCCAAAGCCACTGCAGCTGCTCACACTCAGAATTTCACTGCAAAGAGTCCCAACCCAGAGCTTTGGACAAGGTTCTACAGGAAACTGGACAGAGGAACAAGGAAAAAGTGCTATCAGTTCCAATAATGAACATGAGAAGCAGCTACTCAGAAATGGTTMATGTGCAAGGGACCAGAGGGGCAACTCAGCTTCCCTGGTGTACTTTGGGCACTAAATAAGAGAGAAAATGCTGTAGCTATTTACAATGGAGAAGTGGAGGGTGAGGAGGGAACAGGCACCAAAAAAACCCCAAACATCTCATCCAGCAAGGTAAAATCACCAACAATCTGTGCTCAGAGCATGATCTCTTACCATCCTTCCAGAGCTCAGCCACAAATTTGTCTGAGGACTGGTGCAGGAGTGTGGCCACATTRTCGTTCAGGGGGTCCATGTTCTTCATCAACCACTCATCTGCCTTGTAGTCCACCTGCAGAGCAGCCAAGGGCCACAAGCTCAGGGGAGAGGCACCTTTAGGTTTCTATTTATCAACATCAAACACCAGTGGTGCTTCCTCTTGCTCTCAATGCTCAGAATCACAGAATCACAAAGGTTGGAAAAGATCTCCAAGCTCAGAGCCCAACCTTGGGTGTCCACACCCATCCTGGATGTCCACAGTTTGCTTGCTGACCCTCCTCAGAACAGTTCCAAGTACCACAAAAGTTTGTTATTCTTTTGAAAGAGTAAATGGGAGTTTTCTCCATAATTCAGYAATCTGCCTTTTTGCTGACTGATAGCTGGGTACTCATTTGCTGCCCAGCTTATTGCCAAAATAAGGTTTCACTGTGAAGATGTAAAACCAGCTCTAGGGTAGACACCAATTACTTTATCTAAATTACTAGAGAGTAAATTAAGGATGTGCTGCAGCATGATTTTTTTAAATTTCTCTCTCCTATTTACATATAAACACTTGGTTCTATACAGAAAACAAAGCTCTTATCTTTAAAGAGTCAAACCTGTGGTTTCCAAACAAAGCCCAGCTCAGCAGCTCAAAACTCACTGGTATCAACATAAGCTGGTGTCTCTGCTCCCAACCCAGATGGCCCTGAAATTCCCTAAATCCAACAAAACCTCTTTAGATGAGCATGGTTCTGCTCCAGCCAAGGCAAAACTTGTGCATTTTTGCATAAAGGCTTTGGAAAGAAAGCACAGCACTGCCCTCAAACCAATCTTTCCAATCAAGAATGTAATAAACCCTTACCTTCCCTGCATAGTGAATGATGCAGAAGTCTGCTTTGTCCTTTAGTTGTCTTGGCTTTTGGAACTTGGAATGAGTTCCTTGCTCTTGGACCAATTTCTCCACAAATGTCTTGTCAGTAGCTTTGGGGAACCAGCATTCTTCATCCAGCAATGCCAACACACCAGGAGGATTTGCCTGAAACACAGTTTGATAATCTGTGTTCATGTTTTGTTTATATATATAAAAAGTTTCATATTTCCAACACGCCAATGAACATCACAATAAGGGCAGTCCAAACTGATTCTAACTTAATTTCAGCTGAAAGAAGCTGTGGGGAGTGCAGGTCAGGAAGGATGTGGTGGTTCAAACAGACCCATTCCAATGTTTCTGGAGGCACCACTGAGCTGCTCCAGAGCTGACCAAAGCTTTGCTTTGAAAGGATTTCACTGAAAGAGTTCTGAGGGAATGCAAAGTTCACACTTTTGGAGAGAGATGTTTCAATGGACCTCCTACCTGGCATCACATTTACAGAACAACTGYGGGGGTACAGGGGTTTGCTTTTAAATTAATAAATAACTTGGTGTATTTTAGGATATTCACCTAAACCTGTGCACACGGAGGGCAGCCACTTGTCCCCCGGGGCTTTTGGAGGAGATTTTCCCTTCCAAGGAGGCAGAACTTTCCAGGTTCCACACAACAAAGTGCAGCCCTTTGATAATTGAAACAAGATTTCYYTTTTCCCAAGGAAAATCAGGAATGYAACTTTTGTGCTGGTCAGGATGCACAGCAGCACCAGGAGGTCACCTGTACCCAGGACACACACTCACAAAGGTGGCCCAGGTTTCATTTAAAAGGTGACACAATCTGAGGTACAAATACAAACTTTCAGAAGTAACAATCTCTGCTCTCCCCCTCTGCTCCTCTTGCTCCTTCAAGGCCGCTGCAGTTTCCACAAATTGAGCAGCCAGATGAAGATGTTAAAAACCACAGTGAATAAAACCACATTTAAGATCCTGCTTTCCTATTTGCAAGGCAGTTTTCTGGGGGAAAACTCCACTCCACAGGAAGTTTCAGGAATTTTGCTATTGATTTCAAATGAAGAAAGTTTACCACAAGGCTTGGAAAAACTTTCTACCTGAGTCCCAAAGCTCCTACACCACAATGGCAGTTTAATGTCAGTAACAGGATTAATGACTTCATTAKTACCAGGGAAAAAAGTATAAAAATAGCATCTTCATATCTTGAGCTCAGTGTTTTACACTGACATAAGGGCAAAATCCCCTCTGGATAAAKCCTTTTATTAACAGAACACTGTATTTTAGATTTGAACTTCAGCATTCCAGTTAATTCCCTTTTAATGACAGCTCCACAAGAAATGTCTCATTTGCAGGCAATAGAAGACACACTCAACAGCCCAAGCTCTTCTCCTCTGAGCATTATTCATGTGCAAACTTACAGGTCTTTCAATTAAGTCAATGCAAGGCTGCAGATCCAGGCCAAAATCAATGAAATTCCACTCGATCCCCTCTCGCTGATATTCCTCTTGCTCCAGGATAAACATGGTGTGGTTGAATAATTGCTGCAGCTTCTCATTGGTGTAGTTAATGCAGAGCTGCTCGAAGGAGTTCAGCTACAAGAATAACATTAATATGCAAGGATGACTCAGTGACAAGATATCACAGATTTGGAAGTCAAAAATCTGACTTTATAAGGAAATTCTCAAAACTCTGCAAGTTCAAATATAACGTAAAGAGAACTGGAAAATAATTTTACAAATTTCCATTAGATAAAATATAGTAGGAACAACCACCATATATAAAAGAAGGATTAAAGACTAAATTAAAGACTTTTGGCATGGTAATTTTGGGTTGTCAAAGCTTCTGTRCACCCCAAACAAACCCCTCATGTAACCTCAGAACACACTGCTTTCAGTGGCTCTGCAGTGTGTCCCGATCCCATAAAAACAGGGAAAAGGAAAGCCTGACCAGGGATATTTCCAAATACCTCAAAGATTTCAAATCCAGCAATGTCCAGGATTCCAATGAAGGAYGCTCCCTGCCGCTTGGTCCTGTCCAGGGCTTTGTTGATGCGGTGGACGAGCCAGCGGAAGAGGCGCTCGTAGGTGGCCTTTGCCAAAGCTTCCACAGCAAAGTCCGCCTGCAAACCCAAACAGCAACATTTATTTACCCTGGAAAAGCCGTCAAAAGGACACAGACATGGATGTTATCACAAATAACTCRGTAAAAGAAGGAGCTGGATGGAGCTAATACCAGGGAGGAATGAAAACAAGCAGCAGGAACAATTTGGAGCTTGATCAATGTTAAGAAAAATTTCTTTCTAAACTGTTCCATAAAAACAAAAGGTCTCCAAGTATTTGATAATGTCACAACATTAAAGGATGAAATCAGGAGAAAGTCAAGGAAAGGGTAAGGTTTCTTCTATTCTGCCACTGATTTTTACCATACAAGAACATTTCATAAAGACAACAAAGCTTAAGCAGAGCAGTAAACACCCAATGCCGGTTTTCTTTGTTAGGAGCTAATGAGATCAGCTTCACTTGCTCTTTAAAGCCCCTTTTAAGCCTTACCTGTTCTTTGGTCTGGGCTTTCTGCACGTAGTCCCTGCCCACTTTGATGCGGGGGGTGAGGATGGCGCGGGTGAACTCCATGACGTTCATCCCCAGCAGGTGGCAGAGCTTCTGTGCGACTGCAAAGGACAGGGA
>NW_026623867.1:98627-112055 GCF_030028575.1 Malurus melanocephalus | reverse complement strand
TGTAACCCGGGACAGTCCCAGCCCGCAGGGGCTCTGTCCCCAAAGCTGGCACACCCCTCCCAGGGACACAACTGGATGTCACGGGAGTGGGAGTGCAGCTCAGGTAACGGGTCAAGTAGAGTTCTGTTAATTCATTTAAAAGGGACCATCCCTTTTCTCATCCTCAGGAGAAAGGACAGGATGGAAACATCACACATCAAATGTTGTTGGTTTTTAAGCACCATCACACTGAAGGTGCTTAAAAACTGGTCCAATTCAGGAAGCTGTGCCAGCATGGAACAGGGGTTTGTTACACTRAACAGGGAGCTGAGGACACAGGCARTGYCCAAGGCCAGGCTGGACAGGGCTTGCAGCACACTGGGACAGTGGAAGGWGTCCCTGCCCAGTGCAGGAGTGGGACTGGGATARTCTYTGAGGTCCYTCCCAACCCAAGCCATTCTGTGATTCCAATTATTCTATATAAAATAACACCACAGGCATCAGTGCACTTCAACACCAAGAACCCTCCCSATGTCATTTCATTATTTAAACTGTGCATTACCCACTGCAGCCCTACAGATCCCTGCTACATCAATCCCTTCCCCTAAACACGTGGCCCAGGAGGTTGGGCGGTWATGATTCCACACTTCTAAAAATGACAGTGACACCCAAAGTATTTTTAGGTCCAGGGAAGTGTTGCCCTTTAGCAGGAAGCTCTCCATAGCACCCAGTAAATACTTGGCCCCTTATCTTTGTCATCTGACAGCTTCTTTTACTGYCAAAGTCAAAACAAAAAGCTATTTTTTTCAAATCAACATTGCAGAACAGATTGTCATACCAATATGTAAGAGTTTTTGCTGTATTATTTTTTTCTTTAGTATTAAACCCACGGTTCTTGCTCTTTAATGCTGAGATTCTCTGTCTGGTCTTATGTTCAGTAGAAGGGTTCATGAGCTAACACACAATCAGTGAAATTACAGAAGTGTCACAAACTGACCACTCCTTCCACTTGAGCTACAAACAGGAGCATTTCTGTGCTTCAAGTATAAAAATATGCATCAGTACATCAGAAAAAAACAACCCCAGGGGTGAAGCAGAAATTTGCTATCAGAATCTTTAACACAAACAGACAAACAAATGAAACAAAACAAGAACTTGAAAGTAATAAGTAGCCATGAGCTTTGCACAGTGACACGCTGGATACTGTAAAGGATATTGCAGTTTAAGGAAGGAGGGCCCCCTTCTCCCAAAGGACTCCAAATGCCACACTCAGCTCCTTGCACAAACCAGGGATGTGGGATTTATTGTCCCAGCCTTTCCAGTCAGTAATAAACTGCAGTTTAGGTAARAATAACACCAATAAACCACAGCAGAGGTAATCCCAACTATCACATCTGCTGAGCTGCTGGAGGAGGCTGCAGCCAGAACTTCTGAGCTTCCTGTGAAGGAAACCAACCCAGGCTGGGTCACATCTCAAGGTAGGGGTGGGTCACTCTATTTCAGCTTGATTTATGTTGCACTTTAAAATAAGCATTGTTCATCTGAGGATCACAGGATGGTTTGTGTTGGAAGGARCCTTAAATATCACCMAGYTCCAGCCCTGCCATGGGCAGGGGCACCTCCTTGTTTGTTTAGAGAGAAAAAGRGCCATTTAAAAGGTGTGACTGGAGAAAGCCCTCACTATCCTGACTCGTGTTTTAGTACTGCTGGGTTTTGGATGGAAAATTCTGAGTTATTATAAAGCCAAGACACTGAAAAGATCGTGGCAGAGAACCTGAACTTCATGAGATTGCTTGTGAAACTCTGCCSTCTCAGCAAAAAGGTTCCCTCTCCCAGTCTGGTGAGCAAGAAATGATTCTCCAAGCAGGAGAATTCTCCAAGTACAGCTTCTCCATKCTCCTAACCCACAAAGGCTCCTTGGCTTCCCTGCATCTCTCSTGTCTGTACTTGGAACCAGGATTTGTTTATCTGCAATCACCATCTCCAGGGGAGGATTTGCTTCCCATGTTCTTTGAATTGGTTCCCATCTCCACTGCCCACACARACTCCTTCCCATCCATGCAGACAACACTTGACCTGCATCACACTCAAGACTCTGAACAAGAGCAGTCACTAGCAGGACACACTGATTTCTCCACAGGATGCAGAGAAACCCTTCACAATGAGATGTGACAAGAAGGGAGAGATCAGTTATACTCAGTTTCTTCAAAAGATGCAATAATAGAGACTATATAATTAATTTTTTAAATACAAGAGCACAGAAATATGTTTTAGTATTTCTGAGCTTTCCATTCTTTTGGCTTTGTAAGTCAGAATTTTGTATCCAGTACAATAAATATCCAATAGTATCAACATACTTAGAGCCAGTGTTGTAATTCAGAATTTATGTCTAAAAACCAATGGTAATACAATGAAAGTCACAGTAGTCAAGAAGCATATCTATCTTTCCAAATCACACCTTCTCCATGGAGAAGGACTCAGGTGAGTTTTCTAAGCCAGCAGGAAAACCCCAAAAAATTAAACCCTTATCCACCCCTTTTTCTCACTGCAGCACAAAAGTGCCAAATGCCAGGTCAGTAACTACTGCCTTTAACCCCCACCCGTGCAGCAGCCACTGCCTGCAGAATCTGGGCATTTTTGGGGCACTGAGTGATTCATGTGCTCAGCAATGTGGGACAGTTACAGAATGAGACCCAGACAAGAMTCTGAGCTGTCCATGTGCAGGAGGTCCTGGGAATGGTGGCTCCCACTGATATCAGCTCCCCAAACAGTCTTTCCACGAAAACATTTAAAAGGCTGGCACTGGAGCCTTCAATAAAAACCTCAAATGTGCCTCAGCAACTTTCTTTGGGTGGGGGAAGAAATATATCCTTCAAAATGCTGATTGCATTGCAGGCACTGATAAATCCAATCCCACAGTGCCAGGACACTCCAGAAAAGAGCCTGTTCTAAATACAGCATTCCTGTGCTCAGCCATTGCACCATGGAAGTTGTGCTTGGCTCCAGGGCTCTTATCATTGGCAACAAAACTGCTCCCAGGCACCAAAGAAAACAAACTGATTTAAGCATGAACTTCTTCCTAGGGCTTAAGTCTTTGGAGAGAGCAATAAACAAGATTACAACCCAAATAGTTSTTCAAAGCTTAGCAGCAATGCAAACAGCATAAATTGCCTTGATGGACACTTCCATTTGGGTGCAGGAGGAGGTGAGAGAGGAGAGGTTCAGTAAGTGCCTGTTGGTAGCAGCAGCCCAGACCTGGCCTCACGGTGGCACAGAGCACTGCCAAGGATGCTCAGCAAATTGCTCTGGGCTTRTCCAGATCTGCACTGGACACATGGCAGGAAGAAAACTCCAGCACAAGTCTAAGGACACCCTCCAGAAGTGAGCAACTCACCAGTGTTCTCTGGCATTGATGCTTGATCTGTGTTCCTCTCCTTCTTAAAGGAAATGTTCCCAAACTGCAGCACTGAGGACACCACTTTGAGCATTGCTGTGATAACAAAACACATGTGCATCAGCTTAATGGCACAGGGCTCAGCTTAACACATTGTTCTTGTTTCTCGGGTCACRTTCCTTCCAAATTCCAGGTTCAGGGAGGAAATACAGTTTGCACTGTGCTTTTTGGGCAAATGGCTTTAGTTCAACTTAAGCAAACATTTTCTTCAGGCTAAGACAYTGAAGCAACATTGAATTTGGTGACATTAAATCAGTACAGCATACGTGTGTATGTGTGTGAGAAAGAGAGAAAAGGGCACTCTGAAAACCCCAAAGGGTCCATAACTTACACAAGATCTCATCGTGTGAAAATCCCATGATATGCATGGCTTCCATCGTCTCCTGGAAGTTATCCTTGTCTTGCTGCCCAGGGATGGGGATGTAGCCATTAGATAAAAATCTGTAATTGTTAAATCCTTCAAGCAGCAGGTCAGCTGTGTTGGGGGAAGGGCAAGAGACAGAAAAATAAGCTCAGAAATGCTGTTCACACCCACCCGTGCTCTGTTCTCACTCAATTCCCCAACTCTGCTTTAGGAAATCAGTTCCTCAGATATGGCCATGAGCCAGGACAGCTTCTGAAACCCTAAAAATACAAGTGCACCTCCCAAGCTGAGGCCAGATTCAGACTCTGTAGCAGCCTACATGAGCTCTTTAAAGCATGAAACCTGCACACAGAACATTACCCAGATTTCAAATCCCCATTTGGAATATCCTAAAAGGATCTCTACTGAAAGGTAACAGACCCAGRCAGAAATGGAGTTAGGGACTGATGATCACCACATCAAGGGAGCTGAACACCAGCTTATCTCACACAGGACAAGAAGCAGTGGATCAATGCTCTTGAAGTCTGTATCTTCATTAGTTTCACTTATCACAGCCTAGCAGAAATTCCCAAAGAAGGGGGAAAAAACTCAAAGAGAGTTGAGATAACCACCCCAACACTACAATGGCTGGAAGAAAGCCCTGGGGTTTCATTACATTTGGGTTAAATTTCTCTGTAGGCTGGAGAGATAGGGCTGCCTCTGCTGACCAGGGCTGGCTGTTATCAGTTGGGAACTCTGCAGTTTCAGTCCAGGGAYTCCCAGCCCAAACTGGGCTTTGGCATGGAGCAGACATTGGCTGGAAATGCCAGAGTGGCTCCCCAGCTCAGGTGAGCAAACACAACAGTTATTTCAGACAAAGCTACCCGGCTTCTCCTTCTTTTCAAACTCAACATTAGTGACCAAAGAATAACTCAGAGCCACCCTGTGCCACTGAAATAACAAATGCAGCACCCAACAGATCTGCAGGCTGACACTCCCAGCTTACACTTGAGGTGCTCTCCTGCTCCAGCCAGAAGCTGATAGAAGATGTGGAACGTCCGCTCGTCCTTGGCCTGACGGACAGCACGAGACTTCTCCAGCAGGTCTGGACACACCTGGAGTCAAGGATCACCTGCAAGCTTTGGTTAAAAATGTGCAGAGCAAACGAGCTCCAGAGCAGGCTCTGGAATTAGTTTGAGACCAAAGAGAATGTTGGGAGCAATGTCCAGAGAAGCTGTGGCTGCCCARYCCCTRGCAGTGTCCAAGGCCAGCCTGGAGCACCCTGGGGCAGTGGGAGGTGTCCCTGTCCCTGGCAGGGGTGGCACTGGTGGTCCCTTCCCACCCAACCCATTCTGGRATTCCRTGACTGGATTACATCCAACACAAACTTTCAGTGACTAAGCAAGAGATTTCCAGCTGGGACTGGGAGGAACTCACTTTTCATCTCAGGAAATTTCAGCACTCCATCCCTTGGCTATTGCCTGCATTTCCCTGCTTTCCCTGCATTTTCCTGTTTTCCCTGCATTCCCCTACATTCCCCTGCATTTCCCTGCTTTCCCTCCATTTCCCTGCAATCTCTGCATCTCCTGCTCTGTACAGCCACCATTGTGTGCCATGGATCAGCAGCAGTTTTGGGAGATGGAGCTGCCATCCTTCTTCATCACTTCTATTGAGGTCATGGCTGAACTCTTAATCCCAAAAAACCAGCAGCTGCTGAACTCAGAAGTACTTTATCATCCAAAGTGCATTTGTCATTTTTTCCAAGCATTGCATTTTTCCATAACAATCCACACTGCCTTTAAACAGCTCCCAAATTCAATTTCGGCAGCAGGTACTGCCTGATTAGCTGCTGTGAGCTGTAATCTTATTTAACTTTCTTACTTCTTGATATTCCATATTGTAAAGCAAACGTGGGACAGGGATTTGAAGTAACACTGGTAAGGATGAGCTCCTGTGATGAAGAAAAAAAATCCCCGAGAGTTAAATCCTTGTTTTCACAAAGCTCCAAGCAAAACAAATCATCTGGACTTTCCTAAAAGCTGCCTTCATTCCTGCACTGTGGTGAATGAAAAAAAAAAAAATTATTGTTGCAGCATATTTTGAATAACTATAGATCTCTTCCCAGCCTTATTGGGAAATCACATTTTCTGACAATTCCAAACATTTAATGCACTTCAGGTCAGGCAGTTTAAAAACACAGCAACCAGATGGAAGCTGAGCTGAACTACAGCATTGTTTATGATCAATACTCACTTAATGCTGTTTACCAAGACTTCCAGTTTCATCATTTTATGATCACTCCACTGCTATYCTCTCAGCAAACGGGCTAAACTCAAAATTACACAATACATTTTTAGCACAGAGAAAAGAACTCCAGGGAAGGGSTCTCAGTGCCGTGTTTATACTTGGTTTTATACTCAATAAATAAAACAAATCTTAGAGCTAAAGCTGAATTTGCTTTGGTATTAATTATAATTATTAAGTRTAAYAGAAGACCTTGTGTGATTGCACATTTTACATGGTTTCCCTTTTTAACACAGCCTGGCTCTAAGGGCAGGCTGGAAATCCTGCAGCTTTCAGAGTGTGGAATCTGGGAGTTGAGGATTTCCGAGCACGAGGAAGCCGCTGAATCTGTGATATTTGATCGGCTGTTTGGAAACCRAGGAAGAGAGGGATGCTGTCACAGGAATGTCCAACTGTGGCAACGTTTCTCTACATTCCACAGAATTCTAGGGTTAAATGCCAAACAAAGCAGGGAACTTGCATTTTGCAAGGATGTGGCAGGAAAAAGGATACAGGTCTCAATGTTGGCCCCAACGATGTAACCAGTGACATCAAAGTTAATCCTGATGAATTTGCCCTGCAAAGAAAAGAAGATTTTTTCACAATTGCTCTTTTTTTTTTTAAATTAAGGTAATGCTGTCTATATCAAACATAATCCAAATGCATTCATGGATCAAGCATTTCCCAAATTCAAATGAAACCTCTTCCCTTCCACGTCCTCAGCCTTCATTCTGATGGAGCATGTTGCACACAAACACAGTCTTGAGATTTAGGAACTCCTAGTCCAGATTTATTTGGAATCCAGACAAATTAAAAACTCCTGAGAACATGAGGTTCAATTTTCACTGACCACACACTCTGGCTGAGGTGGGAARCAATGCTGAGATCCCAAGTGTGCACATTTCTACAGCACYTYTGGGTGCCTAAAGGTGCTTCARCTCSCAAATCTCAGGTGCTGCCTGGCCCMAAACATTTCTCCTTCATTTTCCAAACCAGGCTGGCTGCTCCCTCCAYGGCCTCTCTTCTCCAGCCGTTGGTGAAGAAAGCACCAAGAGAAACAAGAGACCCATTTCTAAAACACACATCTCAAATAAACGGCACATTTCCCACAGGTGCTCTCCCAGGACAGGCAGCTTTTGGAAAGAAGCAAACAGATTTTTGTACCAGTTTTATGTCACCTCAGCTCTCCCATCTGATTTGTCACTTGCCTACAAACATTCCCAACAGGACAAAAGAYTGTGGTTTGGAGCTGGACCACTTTTAACCACCCATATTTCAAGCTGTGCTCATGAAATTGTTCAATGTCATCCTGGCTGAAAAATGTAAAAATCAGGTGGGAATACCCAGTCCTACACTGGGCTCTMCATCCTCACTGAATCCAATTTCCCAGCCTTCTCTATCCACACACATTCAATTTGACATAGTTTGGAGATCAGGGAGCATCACAACRTTTGCTATCACTGTCTAAGCACTTCTGATGGCTCAAAGCCACCTACCAAAAGCCTTTACGGAGCCTCTGGAAATTTTCTTACAATCTGGATCCAAATCTTCCCTAATCTCCAGTCTGATTAGTGTTATCAGTTTGTTAAARTCAATTCCTGTCTGGCAGATCTATTCAACTCAGGGACTGTAGTGATTTTCTTCTCAAATATTCTCCCCCACAGATTTGCAYGGTCCCTGTCTGACAGAATGGCCCAGGATAATCAGGGTATGATTTTGGGGGACCACTGCCATGCTGGAGCCTTCACCTACCACCACTTGTGCTACTGCAACTCCTCCCCAGAGCCCCCTGCCCTGATAAAGCCCATTTGGGTCAAGATTTGAGGGCACAAGAGTGACCAGGTTTGTCCCCTCAGTGAATCCAGGGAAAAGTACAAGCTCCCCACAGCCTGATCCTGACTCAGCCCTAGAGCAAAGCCACCACCCCAGGCTGTGGCTATACAGCTCCAGCTCCAAGTGGTGTCTCTGAGYTGCAAAAAATCCAGGTGGAAACACTTGAAATGAGCTCCAGTGGTCACCCCGTGCTGCTCCAGTTCAGGTGGAAAGCCAGAGGCACTGCAACCCCCCGGGCCAGGGCACAGGGCTTGTTCCCAGGCATGGAGCAGCTCCTRCACTCACATTCCTGGCTGTGAACAYACACAACAGCCTCAGCTCAGCTTGTAACTACATTTCCACTTTCTGCTCAGCAACGATCCCAAAAGCTGTATTTATAGCTGGCACAAAGAATGAACTGACATTTTACTGAAATTCAGGCAGCAGAGAAGATATGAGGCACACGTCAGCCCCAGCACAAGCAACAGACACCTCCTCAGCCAGAGCAGGCACCACAGAGCCTGGGATCTGCCGTGTCACAGGGGAAAACAAACACCAGCATCACCTGAGCTCCAGGCAGTGGCTTTTTTTCTTATATAATTTGGAACCATTTTGCTCTGTCCCACCCTTAAAAGTGAACTCATGTCCTGCTGTCGAGTTAGGAGTTCCAGCTGCAGAAGCAATTGAGAGGAAATACAGTCACTAAACGAGGTGACACATTAGAAGGGGGACCCACATTCCCTGCTTCCAAGTTCAGGCATSACTGGAGAGGTCACTTATCCACTTCATTTCCTTAAAAGCACGCTTTTAATCCAACCTTTCAGCTGGCATTGGCAAAGCTGGCTGTGGAATCTTTAATTTAACATTCAGAGGCTGCAGTGATGCTCATCTAAGGGCTGAATTCTGTTGACACCATCACAGCACTGAGTCCAGGGCTTTGGAAAAACCACATCAGAGGGAAGCATTCAGCACTGCCACATAAATCCAGCAAGCCCACTCTCCTAACCAGTGCAAACCAGAGATTTATTTCCTGAAACAAAAGACAACTGCCCTTGGTAGAAGAAAAAAGGGGAGAAAATAAAATCCATTGGCCACTGGCCCTATTGGAGYCCTCCCTGGTGCTATCAGGAGCAGGGAAGGCTGACGGGCTCATGCTGCACAGGGAAGCCTGTCAAGACTGCATGGCTGAACAGCAACACCTCTCACTTGGTGGGAGGAGAGAGATTTTTGAAGTCAGGTTTTAAAATGGCTGTTAAAGATTATTTTTTTCTGCATGAGATGAGACCATCTGGAATGCATTATACTGGCTCCTTTATAAAAACAGAGCTGGAGCCATCAGAGTGATTATGTTCATGATGGCAATGCAGAGCTCAAAATAACACAAACCAGATGCTGACATCTTTTAGGGGAAAAAGTATTCACATTAAATTAGTATAGACTCTGACGGATTCAAGACAGGTAACAGAGTTGGATCATTGTGCAGTGAAACCTGTTGATGTTATAAATCCTGTACCCAGCTTCTATAAGCACCAAGCAACATGACTGCAAAATGTATAAAAACATGGCTATAAAATAATAAAAGCTGAATTTCCACAAAACTCTGCTCTCCCTTCTCAGCTGAAAGGCCTAATTGATTTAGTCATAGTTTTCCAGAGTCCTTATCAGTGCAGTTGAGTTCATGCATTATAAATCCAAGCAACTGTTGAAATGTCAAAGGCAGACAAGAAATCTTTCATTTGTTCTGTAAATTTTAGTGCTGTTCTCACAAGAAAAAAGATTTAATACCTCCTGTACAGTTTTGAAGTTGTACTAAAAACATCTTCCCCCTGAAATAAGAGATGGCTTTTTTTTCTTCCTTCAAAAGAAAGGAAGTTCTAAGAAGCAGTAAAATGCTATTTATTCACCCCGAGTCCCACCACAATTTTTAAAACAATGGAGCTCATCAGAAGTGGTTATCAGCCACCAAAACACTCTGTGAACAGCAGGCAGGGACCCAACACAAACATGGAGCAGCTACAGCAGTGTCTGACACCTGGGGTAAGTCACACAGTGGCTTTTTTACTTTCCTGCAGGAGAGCAGTAAACTTAGCTGGGGTTTTATAWGCAAGTTCTGGGGTTTTGTAGAAATTCAGGATGCTCCCTCCAATCCAGCCAATTAATAAAGTAACAGCAATGGATGAGAAGGCTGCAGACTTTGGCAGTTCYATGGGGATGCCACAGTCCTTCCCTTCACAGCAACCCAGCAGCAGTGCGTGYACACAGTTTTTGGTTTTTTGGCCCCAGCTCAGCTCCCCAGCACAGCTGGATTTGTTTGACTATCGCCACTGCTGTCAGCTCAGGGATGGCTGGAGTTAGAATAAAGAATGTTTTGCCAAGAGCCAGTGAGGCTGTGTCTTCAGTGACCCCAAAAAAATGCAGAAGAGAACCTGTATTCATGGAGAAAGAGAACAGAGAAAGCTTCTGACACTAATTAGAGAAATACCTAAAAAAGGTAATTTCTCCATGAACAGCAGTGCAGATTTACAGCCTCTGAGGACACAAGGAGTTACTCACAAAGCGGGAGGAGTTGTCATTTTTCACTGTCTTCGCATTCCCAAAGGATTCCAGGATAGGGTTGGCCTGAAGAAGCTGCCGCTCCAGCTCCCCCTAAAACCACAGAGACAGAAAAAACAAMAGATTTATCCCAGAACACCTGTGGRGCAGGGTTCAAGCATTCTGCCCCTCCTGACAGTCACCTCCCCTGGCTGTGGCAGTGCCAGCACCTCCAGAAGGGGATTCTCATCCTTCCCTCACTCCCAAATCTGCCGAGGCTCCTCCATCCAGGGCTGAACRTGGCTGGGTTTTTGGTGCTTTTATGGTTGGGGTTTGTTTATCAAAACACACACACACAGACACACACAAACAGAGCAGGGATCAGATAAGACTTGATGGATGTTGAAAGTCACTGAAGATGGAAAAGAAAATTCACATTTAGGGCTAATGAAATCAGGCACAGACCTTGAGTGCTTAAGGGGAGAAACCCATTGAACTGCTTTAAATTTTAGTGGAGTGTTCCTCTTAAATTTCATGCTGACACTACAGCTACCTTGGAACACCTATTTGCAAACTCAGAAATACCTATTTTCAGACTTTCAGACAGTGAAACTCCCCTTCAGTCAGCCAGACTGGAACTCATCTCATTGCAACCCCCAGACCTGACCACACCTGAGAAGGCCAGAACAGCTCAGCAGAACTGAGCAGCACCAATTACAAACAGCATTTTCAAATTGCTCAACCCAGCCTGCAYGGCTCAGGATGTTTAATGCATTTTTTGGATGTTTCGGTAAGTTCTGGCCTATGCTTTTAGAATTTGAAGTACTTATCTCAAGGAAATTGCACAACAGCTTTTAMAGTTGCTGTCCATGAGGAGGTCTGGTAACAAAAAATGTCTGTGCTGTTTCCAAGAGCCCAAGAGACTCAAATGTACACAGGAAAATATATTGTCTTCCTGCTCTGAAGGATGGTTTGGAAAAAAGAAAAAAAAAAGACCAACAAAAAAAAGAAAGTGAAGCTGTCTGGAATGCAGTCTCCAAATCTGACATTTGTGTTCATGAACCTGCTTTTTCCAATTATTTACAGTCTTGATGAATAAAAGCCCCAGACTGAGCATCAAAGAACAGGAAACATGAAGTCTCCAAAGGCTTCCACGTGAGGTCAATGCTTAGACAGGAATTTTAACAATTCACTACTTAACACTTAAAAGAGTTTTACTTGTATATTGAAATATATTTCAAGCTCTCCCTGAAATTAATGACTGCTCCTTGTTTTATGTGACCTCAAGTTATCTGCTCAGAACTTGCTTACTTCCAAATGTGTTCCCTTTGGGACTATGCATTCCCTGAATTCWGGGCTAAGTAAAGAAGGAATAAATGTAGAGGGAATAAATGTGAGTGTTAGCCCAGAGCACTCAGGTGTGWGCAGGGCTGCCACAGTGACAGCTCTCAGAGCACCTCCAACCTGACAAAACCCTGCAGCTGGAGAGAATCTGGCTCCTGCTGTCCCCACTCCCTGCTGTCTGCAGCTGATATTCTCCAAGTTTCCCATGTAAAATCTCAGATCCTGGGATTGCTCCCACCTTCCCCCGCTCTCCTCTCGCAGTGCTGCCAGCTCCTGGGGACACCCTGAGATCCAGGAGAGCATTTCTTTATCACTGAGCTTGGGATAACCCCAGGATGCACAGCCAGGGGWCACAGGTGACATGGCCAGCTCCTCAATATTCCGGGAGAGAAATCCCCTGAGCCCAGAGGGTCTGTCCATGGCTGAGTCCAGGGGAGCTGCCCRGGCTGGGGCTGGGCAGAGCAGCCTCTGCAGGGATCCCTCCAACACACAGATCCCCAATCTCTGCTGGAGGCAGCAAGGTCTCAGCAGCTCCTTTGTACAATCATCTCTGAGGAGCTGAGGGGAGCAGTGGGAGCCTCAGCTGTGGGTGAAAACCATGGGAACGAGCAGCGCTCAGTGCTGCACACACAGCGCTGTCACCGCTGTCACCAAGCAAAGCAAACCCCTCACTGTACAGAAAGGCTCCTGATCTGGGAGTTTTCCTCCCCACSGACTGCTTTTAGCCAAAACCAATTCCCTTTTTGAAGAGCTCCATGTTTTGCAAAGACAAACTGAACAAGACAAACCAAACTCCAGAGCGTCAGTTTGGCCTCTGGGCACGGCTCCTGCACAGGCATCTCCCCAGCAGTTGGAAAAAGCAGTGTGGGAATTGTGGGAAGAGTGAGCTCATGCAATAGTTCATGCAGGGCACCACGAAGACAACGCCAGGTTATTGTCTCAGTTTCAGAAAAACCAGCAGCCCAGCGACTCGGTTTGGGGAGACTCACATATACCATGGATCCACTGGGAGTTGCACATGTCATGKAAACAGAGATGTTACTGGTTCCATGGCTCATGCAGGATCCACAGCTTGGGATTAGCATTTTCCACAAACAGGGTTCAAATGTTCACCAGCAAATGTTCTGTGTCAACCCTGACATGGCAGGTCTAAGCAGGAGCAGGGTTAGAGCCAACAGCACTCTATCTATTTTTGGACTTGACAAATATTTTAGTAAAACCCCTTAGAATTGACTGATGTGTTCAAGGAGGGAGGATTCAGTTAAATACTGAGAAAGTCTGCAGCTTCTGAAAATGAGACCATGGGCTCAGACACACAGTGGGGTTGCAGAAGTACCACACACTCCCAGCTGCCCAGGGATTGCTTTTSCTTTCAACATGCCACACTGGAAGGTTCCTTCACTATTTCCCTTTGCACTACAGTCACTCTGCTGTGATCAACTTCAGAGAAAGGCAAGGGGGATGGAGGGTTCACCCAGCTTAACCAACCCAGGGGAGCTGCTTTAGTTTCCAAGGCTGGTTATATCCTGAGGAGCTGGGTTTTTCTTTATTTAAAAGCTCGTGCCCAGGACAGAGGCATCACTTCCCAGCTCGGGTTAGAATGGAGCATTTATCTTGTGGCAGCAACTGTTCCTCCCTTTGCACAGTCCTGCCTTCAACTTCCACCTAAACCTCCTTCAGG
>NW_026623867.1:85005-97998 GCF_030028575.1 Malurus melanocephalus | reverse complement strand
TCATCCTAGAAAGTCAGGGGAAACTCTGGATTTCAGAAGACTTTTGGTTATGCCAAGCCTTTCACATTTGAGATCAAAGTCTTCACTGGTGATTTGCAAAGTTAGAAAAATATTCCAACAAAACAGTTAATCAAAAGGATTTTGTCGCTTCCACTAATCCATCTTTTATTCAGTACTTTGTTTAACATTTTAAAAGTGTTCTGCACTCTCCCAGCAGCATATTACCCAATATATACAGAGTGTTCTGAGAAGGGCAGCTGGAGAAAGGGCAAACCTCTCACTTCAGGGCTTWAAAGTGGTTAAAAGTCCTTTGCAGTGCTGAGAAACTCATGAGCTGCTCACTCCTCCCTCTCTCAAAGCCAGTTAAATATTTCCAAACTTCCCTATCAGCAGTGTATTTCTCCAAGGTTTCCCCCATTATCAACACAAAGAGAAGAATATACATCAGTTCTCCTACATAACTTTAAAAGCATTAAAAAAAACCACTTGCCTGGTGTTTCACGGGTTTGGGTGATTCGGGCTGTTCATTGCAAACAAACAAATGATAAGTTAGCAAGCAGACATTCCAGCTGCATGTCACATCCCAAGTTATCACTGTCAGCACATTTAACAACACACTCACTCCACAGAAAGCTTCACAGAAACTGCCCAAATTCATTTGAGAACAAAAGTTATTGGCATGTGTGAAATACTGCAACCTGTGTTTATGCTGAGGACTAATTAAACCTGAGATGACAGATGGCCCTGGAGCAGCAAGGGGAAAAAAAAAGGGCAGGAGGTTCATTATTTGGGTACTGCTTTCCAGCCTTGCCAAACAACAGCAAAAAATGAAGCTGAACACCTTTCTCATCAGCCYTGGGCAGTGTGAGATGGTTTGGATGGAGGAGATGATCCTTGTCCTTCAACACTCCCAGAGGTCATGGAAAAACAAGAGGGAAGAGACACAAAGGAATCTGGGGTTTGGGTTTGCACKGTACTACAAATATTAAAGAAATATAAATAATAAACCCACACTCCAGATGAGACCTTTGTTTCTTTCTTTCAAGCACCACCATGAACAGCAGCACAACATTAAACTGGAAAYGTTGCCAGCAAGGAGGACAAAGGGAATGTGAAAGTAATGAAGTAAAACAAAAACCCTTCAAAACTCAAATCTGCACAGCTTCTGCAGAAATTTTCAATTCCATTCTTTATTCCTTGGCTCAGACTGTGAATTTAATAATCTTGAGCTTCATATCTGAGAGCCTGGRGCAAAATATTGTGAAGAAACACACACACAGCAAGAAATTTTTATCCCAAGCCAAATGAACTCTTTCTGTTACTCTTATTTTACCAGGGCAGCATCACAGATTTTGACACAGATCTGTAAAGCAGCTGGCAGAGGTTTGGCTTGGTCAGGTGAGCAATGTGAATTTTCAAAGCTGTACTCTATCCGCCAGGAAAAGAACTACCCCTCCTGGAATTGTGGAAAAGGCCAGGAACACCTTGGAATGCAGAGGAATTTCATTTGTTTATATTTAGAAAAGATGAACGGCATTCTTGGGTGTCCATTTTTGTCCTCACTAGAAACAGAACTGAGCAGAATCAGACACAGATTTAACTTCTCTGTGTTTAAATTAGGGCAGTTAAAGCCCACTTGGGGGACCCAGGGGAGCTTTAGCCTGAGCGAGCCTACCCAAGATCCTGTCCTTTAAAAACTAATTCTGTTTCTTTAGAAATTAATAAAACAAATTAAGCAATTTAGCATTTCAGCTACCAAGGCAAATGCAGCAACTGAAAGCAATCATTAACCTGAGAGTACCAGTAATGAGCTCTGAAGTTTAAAATAGCACCAACATGAAAGAATGGGTTTAGTGAAAACAGAGCCAGTTTGGGGTGAGAGAGGTCTGGAGAAACCTCAGAGCTCCTTCCAGGGCCTAAAGGGGTTCCAGGAGTGCTTAAGAGGGACTGGGGCTGGAGAGAAAGGACACAGGGAATGGYTTCCCAGTGCCAGAGGRCAGGGATGGATGGGATATTGGGCAGGAATTGYTCCCTGGGAGGGTGGGCAGGCCCTGGCACAGGGTGCCCAGAGCAGCTGTGGCTGCCCCTGGATCYCTGGCAGTGCCCRAGGCCAGGCTGGACATTGGGGCTGGGAGTGACCTGGGACAGTGGGAGGTGTCCCAGGAGCTGGAAMAAGATTGGCCACATCACAGGGACACTGAGGTGCCACTAACAGCACGATTTCAGTCCCTCCTCTCCTGCCTGTCCTGCTGCACAGGGAACTGAAGAGCCACAAATTGAGCTGCTTCCAAGCCTCCTTTCCTCCCTTCTCCCAGTGCTCAACCTGCCCAACACCCTCAGCACAAACACCACCCTCTTGCTCACCTGCTCCCTGTCCTTGCTCTCTGCCTCCCCTCTGGCTCCACACAGCTCCTGACCCTGCAGTGGAGGGGACAGGGGCTCCCCTGGGTSCCTAAGGAGCCTGGCACCTCTGCCCAGCCCAGCTCACACCCCTGGGGCTCAGCCCTGCTCCAGGCCAAGCACGCTGGAAAGCTGGGCACGTTACCAGCTGAACAAAATACAAAATGCTTGGGGCAGGCAAAATGTTCAGCTTTAAAATTCTTAACACCCAGCCCCTCCAATTCTTTCAAGCTCAAGGTGAAGCAGGAGCTTTCAGTTCTTAACAATAGAGCCCTTCCATCCTCTGTCSCTTGCCCCACACCAACCAGGAGATCCCTGTGCCAGCTCTGCCTCCCAACCAAGATTCCTGCAGCCAAAAATTCAGCTTTGCTTCCACCCCACCCTCAGCCTTCAGAAGGGCCCTGGTTTATATCCCACTGCCGACTCCCTCCCCTCCCCTGCCCGGCTCTCCAAAGCCCAGCCTCCATTCCCAATTTCAGGCCTGCTGCAGTCTCACCTGGCTCTGCCAAATCCCACAATTACTGAAGTTTCTCTTGTACATTTTTACCAGCACCGCCACCTCCCCACACTTCCGAGCGCAGCGCCCAAGACAACATCTTGGGATTGCACAGGAAATGAGACACGGGGGCTCCAGATTCCAGCACTCCAACATCAGCAACCACCACTGCCATGGCAGCCCAGCACTGAAATTCCAGTCCCTGGGGCTGCCGTGTGTTACTGACTCTGTTTCCAAGGATGATGTGCTAAAAGCTGTGCAGGACTTGGTCAGCCTAAAGAAAGGGGGATTTTGGGAAAGAAAAGCCTCATGGCCAAGCAGGGGGATGCCATCCATGCCAGGCTGGGCAAGGGATGGGCACAGCTCCTCACAGAGGCCAACCATTTCCCACCATCCCAGCTGGAGCAGGTCCCTGCTGGGCCCCTGTGACATAAATGCTGCTCAGAGGTGTCAGACTGGGGCTCCTCTGGTTTGTTCTATTTTTACAGCACTGTCAGGCAAATCAGAGTCAACCCAAGGCTTAGCATACAAATTGCTTCATTTAAAAAAAATAATCAATGAGCCATTCAAAGAGTGTCAGAAATATGCATGTCACTGATAATCATCTGTAACAGGATGGCTGCAGACAGACTGCAAGTCATGGATTAATTTAACAAGCCTGTTTAGCATCTTGTGCACAGGGTAATGCTCAGGTGCTACACACYGTGGATCACCAGCAGCCCTCTACAGCTTTCCAATGAATATGCAAACAGGAACAAATTAGGGCTGCTTCTAATTCTAACAATTTCTGACACCTCCCAACTTTCCAGTGGCACCTGTGAGGGTTAGACATACTYTGTTTCCAATACATAAACAAAAATTCAGTGTTATGGAACAACGGATACTCATTTCTATTCTCAAAGCTGATTTGGTGACAAACATTCTGTGTTTTTCATGGATATAAGGCAGATTAAGTGCTCACTGTGGTACTGCATTGAAGGCTTTTATTCAGGACACTCCTCTATTTCTTGTGTTCCAAATCCCAGCTTTCCCCTTTCTTTCTTGTGCCTTCACTTCTGTAACCCCAGTTCTGCAGGAACACAAGTAAAGGAGCAAAGCTGCTTTACTGGAAGCCAAATGGGCTTTTWAAGAGCACTGGTGTGAGGCTGCATCAGCCCCCAAMCCCAGGGAGCAGCCATGGAACTGCWACAATGACAGTCTCCTAAGGGGGAACATTACAGAGGGCCTGGCACAGAAATTCGAGCAAACCCAGCACAGGGAAAGCCAAACCCACAGAACACAGCCAGGGCTGCAGGGGAACAGCTCCCAGGGAAGCTGCATCATCCCCATCCCTCGAGATTCYCAAAACTCAGCTTTCATGGGGCTTGGGCAATGCAATCCCACTTGGAAGGAAGGCACATTTTGCAAGGTGCAAGGACAAGARGCTTCCAGAAGTGTCTTTCAGCCTGAGGTATCCCACATTGTCAACAGTATAGTTAGAAATACTTGATATAAACCCTGCACAATTCCCTTCTCTCCAAAAGCCTATTGGCAATTTGGCTTCTGTAGAAACTGAAAAAAACACTGGGTTTGTTGAGGGCTGCAAAAGAAGGCTTGGCTCGTAAAGCCAAGAATATTCCTAACTCAAAACCTCCACAGAAAATCAGTTCTGATGGATGATGTCCCAATAGTGTYCCCAGAGCCACCATCTCCCAACACACCCCTGGCACTGCTGCCACCACAGTCCTGAGCAATGTCCTCCTGAGGGCTGCAGCCCACACCAATCTCAGCAAATCCTACAAAGACTGATTAGGATCTTTCCTGTGGGACAAACAAGCAGCATTCCATGTAAGTATGAATGCACAGGCTCACATTATTTGCTCCTGATGAAGCAAAGATTCAAGTTTCCCTGCACACATCACTGGATTTCTCCAAATCTACCTGGCACCTTTCCTTCTCTCCCACTCCAAATCTTTGCCTTTGTTTTCCTCCACAGACTGGGCCAAAGTCATCTCCTGCTCCCACAAGAGTCTGAGCCYTGGCATATTCAGGAATGTCTCAATGTGAAGTGCCCTGCACTGAATTTAGAGGAGGTGTAGCTGCTACAGAGGAGGAATGGCCTAAGGTTGTGCCAGAGGAGGTTCAGGTTGGACATCAGGAGACATTTCTCCAYTGCCAGGGTGGTTAAACATTGAAACAGGCTGCCCAGGGAGGGGTGGAACCACCATCCCTGGGGGGTTCAGAAAATGAGTGGAAATGGCACTTCATGGTATGGTTTAGTGGGAATGGGGGTATTGSTCAAAGGCTGGACTTGATCTCAGAGCTCTTTGCTGTGATTCTGTCATTCTATTGTTCTATAATTCCATAAAATAATTTAGATTGAAGGTTCTAGACACCACAGACACCTGCATCACCACTGGAAAACCAGGCATGTGCCAGTTTTGGTTAGAGCAAGAC
Organism: Malurus melanocephalus; assembly: GCF_030028575.1. Lineage (NCBI taxonomy): Eukaryota > Metazoa > Chordata > Aves > Passeriformes > Maluridae > Malurus > Malurus melanocephalus. The sequence continues at coordinate 92,666 of NW_026623867.1, read as the reverse complement.
CCCTGCTTGCAGCAAAGCTGAATTAACACATCCCTGCAAAGAGATGCAAGTGCTCCTAACACCAAATATTCAGTGTCATTCATTTTTTTAAAAGCAAAGAATCACCAAAAATTCAGTGCAAATGTTGAAGCCTGGTAGGAAATCTGAAGAAAATTCTATATAAATCAGGGCTCGTTTCAAGGTAACAAAAAAACCAATATTCTCTGACATAAAAATATATACTCACTTGTTTGTAGTGCAATAAAATCTGAGCTTTTAATTAGATGCTGGCTTCTAGATACAGCAAGTCTTACAGCAGTTTTTAAGTTGGATGATTTTTCACATCTACAAGTTAATTTTGAAAGAACAAAAAGCTTGTTCACAAATGTAGTACTAAAAACTGCATCCAGTGGGAACTAAATTCAGTTTGAATTGCCTGGGTTTATTGAGTTTATTTGAGAACTGGGGTTTATTGCATCAGAAAGCTTTGTTATTATTTGTATAAAGCCTTTAATTTCACAAAAGAAATTAGACARTTGACATGGACTAGAAATTTTGATGTAACACCTCAATCAGCCACTGTTAAGGAGAAAATAATGGTTGAGACAAAATTACATGGAATATATCACAGTTTTTCTTTAATAAAAAAAGTCATTTTTTCAAATGCGAAGATGGTAGTTTGCAAAAAGAGCAATAAACAAACGAGAAAATATCCCAACTTACAGGAATATTATGGTCCTTTCTTCCTTTATGGGAGGAAGCAACATGAGCAAGGTACTGAATAACCTTCTTAGTGTTCTCAGTCTTCCCGGCACCAGATTCACCTCTGCAAAACAGGGCAGACATTTTCCTCAAAATTCATCTCCACCAGCTCAGCAATCCTTTGTTTACAGCACCCCACTTCATCCCATTTATGGCTCTGTCTCTGCAGCAGACCTTCACTGACCCCCTAAAACCAACAGAGGGATGTTGCAGGGAACCACCAGGTATTTGTTTAAAATCCGTTCTTCATCCTAAAGATCTCCTCAGCATTAAGATGTTGATCCAAGGTRTAACAGCAGTTTGATTAAGAGCCTTTGGCTTTTTGCCTGAGCTCCTTTGCTCCCCAAGGTAATGTGAAACACTTTGTCCCCTGCCTGGATCACTGCAGACTGCATTTTTCAGGGTGCAGAGATACGTTTTTATTTTTAAATCATGAGATATACACACTCACTTTTACAGTTAACATTATTTTAATATACTCTATATACCAGGGTTTGGTTGTGGGAATGACCAAGTGGATGGAAACACTCAGTACCTTTAGGAGCCAGAAACACAGAGCAATAAACACACTTTAAACAAGAGATTCTTTCCACTGCTCATTCAGACTCTTTGCTAGGTTAAAAATATATTTAAGGCCACGGGGCTACATCAAGCCATTAACAAATTAACTTATCAGTACAGAGTGGAGGAGTTCACAGATCAATAAAGATAGCAAATACACATTTCATTGTTAAGCCAGAGGTGGATTTAAAGCAGARTATGTTCAGACAGGATTTATGGAGAGGTTTACAGGAGAGATTCAAGGCAGGGAATGTGACCAAGGTCCTGCAATCACAAGTGACATTACTACAGCTCTAAAATAGACAGTTTGGGGGGGYAGGGGGAGGTTTCTAACCTAGGTCTGATCTTCAGACAAATCCACCCCCAGAGGGATTCAGGTCTGCCTCAGGCAGGACTCATGGAGGAGTCAAACCACTGGAGAGAGATTTTCCTGGAGCTGCCATGAGCAGCTCTGAGGTGTGGGAAGCTRAAAAGGATTGYATTATGGGATTTGCATGCAAAGAGTGGAAGCACTCCTGTCATTCAACAGTTGCTCAAAGATGAACAGTTTGGAAGCCACCTCCTCTGTAAGAATGACAAGCACACGTTTTCTCTGCCTGCTTATTTCTCTTCTAAGCTACTTATAATGGAAATGCTCATTTTCCAGGGGAACTTAGGCACATTCTTTTGCAGCCTTCTCCAACATGCTGCACACCCCAGTTTTGCAGCTAATCTGYATTTGCTTAGGGACTCAGTACCTGCAGACCCAAACTTGTTGATCAGATAAGAGTTGAGGAGCATCCCTGTCCTCACACTGCACCCAGCAGCTGCAGGAAGGAGATGAGAGAGCCCTTGGAATTCTAATTCTGCACCTGCAGAAAGGATATTGATACCACCCCAGATTTCCAAGAGAACAAGCTCAAACACTCTCATTGCTCTTCACCTTCCAACACCCTAACATCACAGAAATCCCACTGGGAATGGCCCTAAGAGAGGGGAACCTCTGCTCAGGGATGGCAGGATGGGCATTTCTGCACCCAGCAGCAAGAATCTTCATTCACAGCAGCTCATGGGACTCCTCACAAGAGCTTCAGGAAAAACAGCCTCTGTTTGACCTGACAGAACAGCAGCAACCTCCAGGTTTGGCTGGAAAAAGCTTTTCACTGAAAACCCTGAACAAAACAGTCCTGCAGATGAGCTGTGGGATATTCCACAGCCTCACTCACCCAGCTGGGGCCTTAACCAAGGTTTGTTGATGGCATCTGCTTCTTGGAAGCAACTCCATCAGCCTGTCTAAAACCACTTTGGTCSCATTTTTCCTCACAATCATTGGAAAATAATCCAGAATGTGAAAGATTAGAAAGCATTGCACTCAATTACTCAAAGCTTTCCAGAGACAGAACGGGGAGTTCCCCACAAACTCGTTGACAGGGCTGGCTTTGCTCAGTGCATGGAAAATCCTGGAAGGTGCTGGTTGCAAAGGAGATTACTCTGAGAACTGGCTAATGGATAACTGGGTTTCCTTTTTGCTAAGATACCATCACTGTGAAACCCAGAAACTGGGTGTACTTCGGGACCGCTACGAGTGGAACAACACCCTCTGCCTTAATGACAAATCCCATTTCTACCCAGCCCAGAGTCCCCACAAACAAGACAAAAGTGAATGCTGATAAGCAGAAAAAAAACCCCAAACCATCAGATGCCAATTCTTGCTTCTCAAGTCTTTATTTCTCATTTCCCTTTCACTGCAGTGTTTACATTAACATAATTCATGACCATGAGCAATAATAAAAGCGGCTTTGCCTGTTTCTGGATGTGTATTAAAATATGCTAATGCTAAAACTATTCCAGCAGGTAAGAGAAGTAAGAAGCGCAGCAAAATATATATTTACATTTTAAAACAATACAATTTGTTCTTATTGTCAGCAGAGCTTGGGAATGCACTGTTAGTTGTGTCTGCAAAGCTACAGAAATAATCTTTTCTGTCAAATCACAAAAAGAATGTTTATTACACTTTAAAGGGAGGGCAATCTCCTCTAACACAYGCAGGGAGGAAAAGCTGGTACAATAAACAGAGCTCAGATGTCAGCTCTGGAAAACGGCAGAGCAGGGGCTGGAAGAGTCAGCTGCAGACACACCAGTAAAGCTGCACAAGCACAGGAAAAGCAGGAGCTTGAAACACATTCCYTGTGTGAAAAACCCTCTAAATCCAACAGAGGGGTATTTTAGAGAGAGGCTTTATGCGAGACCTCATTCAAAAGCAACACTAACAGATGTTATCATCCCAGTCCTGMTCTCCCTGGAGCTTACAAGAATGCCAAATATTTCCTGCAGCATCGTGTCAAATAGCTCTGCTGCCATATACTATGAAAGAATTAGAAGATTTAGGATCAAGTCCTTTGCATTTATAGGAATARTGACATCTGCATACTTTGGTTCTTTCCCAGAAGTGCAAACACATGGATTATAAAAATAAATTCAAATCTTCTACCTCTATCAACCTGCCCAAAAAAGGTAAACTCCAAGTAACACCATGTACAATATTTATGGAATGGAGATGGAATCACAAAGCTAAAGCTTAACTTTTTCAAAACCTTGTTTTAATACAACTCAATCTGTTACCATAAATTAAACAACTAAAGCCCTGGACTGAGAACCAGCCTTACCTCAGCCAGTGGCAGCTCTGCTAAAACTGCAGTGGGCTCGTGATTTCACCTCCTTTAGTTCAGCCCCTCCGGTAGAATCAAAACCTTATGGGACTAAATGGAAGCATTCAGCTGCAGCCATGGGCCAYGCCAAACAGTGCTCCYARGGAAGCAAACCATCCTCAGCAATAGCTGGAAGTATAAGGTTATTCCMTCYATTAACTGAGGGATTTCTCCCTTGRAAACCACYTTCCAGGGCCAGGTCAAAGACCMACAGTGACTGGGGAATTCATGCAGGATCCCATGTCCGAGTGCTCTTCCMTGGAGCAGCAAAGCTGCTGCTTTGAAGCAGATTCATGCACATTTAAAATAGGGAAAGTTGAGCCAGCATGAGCACTTTAAAGTTTAACATGGTTCTGAATTCATTGCATGTAAAGCTGTRGAGCCATTTTCAGCAAAGCCGAGAACTCTCCAGGCAAATTTACCCCAGCTCCAATTTGGTTAGCAAAAACCAAGCACTGACTCAACCAGCTGCAGCTCCTTCCCCAAGCAACTTGAGCCCAAATCTTGCACAAAAAGCACTTCCATGGCTGAATGGATTCTCATCTGGAGAACAGGCACAACAGAGGGAGAGGATTCACAGGTGATGAAGGAATGGGAGCTGCTCTTCCCGGGGAACAGCATCCTCTCCCCACATCCCCACTTCTAAGGACAGGGATTACCCCAGAAACAGGTCAACAGTCCCTTTGGGAAATCCTGTTCCAAGAGGGAGCACTGGTCCTGAAGGAAAACAGCAGGGAGGAGCTGCTTCCCTTACTGCCCAGCAGGTTTGAAGCACTCACACATCCTGTGACTCTGACAGCACCAGCATGGCAGGGCCACCACCCCTCCCTGACCTGGCAAATCCTTTATGGACTYGAGGGAAGTCAGCTGAGTAGAAGTTGTTTACTGAAGGCCCACTGCACAGCCTGGCCTCATTCCAGCCCCCTTCCCCAGAGAGCCATTCATTCCACGAGCAGTGGCTTCCCTGAAGGTACAAAGTGCCACGAGCAGCACAGAACACAGCGACACAAACCCACAAACACGTCCCCAGAAAGCTCGGCAATTCCAAGGCATGTTTTTCTTTTTTTTGCTATCTGGGCACAATCTGCAGATAACAATATTCCTGAAGATGTGGAATGTGTTAGGATGGTCAGATGMAGTTGCAGATCAGCTCTGTGATTTAAATTCCTGAAAAACTAACCCAAACAAGTCAGGATTTTTCCTTTTGGACGCCTGGGTCACTCAAACCTTTCCTCTGCCCCAGGAATGACAGTCTAGGTCTATCCTTCCTGATCAGGAACAAGCTCTGGGATGAGAAGTTCAGGTGGGAGCAGAGAGTCCCCCTGTGAAGAAGCGGCACCACACCCTTGGCACATGGGCACACAGAGCCCAACTCGCTGCTCCCAGCTCCCCTGGCCAGCAGTGCCTCCTTCCATGGGAAGCAGCCACTTCCAGAAGGGCCCAAACCATGGAAATATGGAAATATGCWCTTAAATTGTTTGGAGGAGAAAGTAACTGCCTATGTAAGAGCCCCAACAATGGCCTTTTGTCCTCATCACAACAGCAGTTGCAAAGAACAGAGGAGACACTTATTCTCAGGCACAACTGACCAGATCATCTGCCAGTTACAAATTAACAGATATTCACAGGCAACACCTGTAATTAAAGGGTGTTTTAATCACCTGGCTTATTTGCTGTAAGAGGTATAACTGATAGTTTGGCAAAAAGGCATTAACTGGCTTTACTATTGACGTGGCTGCTTTGGAGCTGCTTCCTCTCCCTCTGGATGCTCCACATCATCTCCACACCACTCGCCTGGGGAATGTTCCCAGCTGGAGCCCAGCCAGGGGTTGTATACAAAAATGTTTGGTATTTGCTGCTGTTGGCCTTTAATAAGCAGCCTCTATTCCCTCCACACCCCATCACTCCTACGGAAGCCAGCTCAGATTAGATATCCTTGTAGGGCTGCAAGCATCTGCTAAACACCTCTTTATCAGGCCCAGGCCTGGTTTGGGGAATGCCAGAGGTCTGTGGTAAGAGTCTCTAAAAGTGCAGTGCAGAGTTGACTTTCTTGAGTATTTCCCAAATTCCTAATTACCACAACACAAATTTCTTCATCTTGGTCATCAGCCTGGTATGTTCAATGAGCAGAGAAACACCAAAACTTCACAAAATAGCAGCAGCTGCAGCTTCTCYRAGAGAAAAAAAAAARCCCACCCTGAAAAGCTCTTCAGCACAGCTTCACARTCCCACAGAAATGGGAAAATGTGCAGAAAGGTCTGGGAATGCTGCAATGTTGGCATTACTTCTCGGTACAAATCACTGATGGATGCTGAGTCAACACAGACTGAAACCTACTGCTTTTATATATATATTTAAATATATATAAAAACTTTTATATATATATATATCTATATATATTACTTAGAAGCCAGAAGGAACATGAAGTTTCTGGAACTCCACGTATTTTGCTTTCCTTTCAGCAAACTAAGAATTTACAGAGATAAGGTCCAAAATAAACTTTCATTCACGCTCCAGACAAGGGGGAGTGATGAGAYAGAAGTTGGTTAAGTCCAGCTTCCCAGAAAGTGCTGGTTTTGAGGGCTGCTCRTTTGCTCTCATTGAAAAGATGGATGAACTGAAGTCCAAAGCAGAGGAGAGCTCCAGCAGCCTTTCTCACCATMTGTTACTGGTTAGCAACCCAAGATTAAACCATCCAACTTCAAAGCTGAAAAGAAATTCTCACCATTACTGTTTTCTCAGCTCCTCCCATCTCATCAGTAGCCAGGCAATAATCTGGCTTTCACCCATGGATTGTCCAGCTCCATTTGGGAGCTGTAGATGYTCCTATCTCTGGACATATTTGGGTTTTTTATTTGGTGAAAGGCCAAAGGGCACAGAAGAAATCCCACTGCTGCTCCTGAGGAAATCAGTGGGATGCCACAGAGCAGCAGAGGCTGCTGGATATGGGAAGAAGACTTTTGGCTCACTGAGAAAAGCCCACCCATAATAAAGAATTTCATAAAGAAGTTTCTCCTACAAACTTCATCCCTGAGCTCAATACTCCTCAACTCACACAGATGGGGAAGGGGAGGTGCCACTATGAAACAACACAAAAACCAGAGGCAAAGAAGTGATGGCAGGTTACACACCACCAACTCCAAATCAAGCCCTGAGGACAGCCCCTGCAACAACCCAAATGTCTAAATTTGGGTCCCTGAAAGGTGGGGAGTTGAAAGGGAACAGAAAAGGAGGTAACAAAGGCAGCCAGACAGGCACAACACTTCATGGTCAGAGAACACCTCCTGTCTGCCACCAAGTCTGCATTGGAGCTGTGCAGGACAGACGATGCAGCAGCCTCGTTTGGTGGGTTTTTTCTCCTCCTTCATACATGTGACTTTGGGAAAAACCCACTAGATATTTTAAGACCTCCAGTTCATGCAGAACTCCTGATGGAACCTCAGCAGATGATGAAGCTSAGACAGAAAACCTCCAACCACTGCCTCCAAAACAATGAGATGTTATGAGAGACATGCTTGGAGAAACACCCATGCAGGTGGTCCCACTCCAACCATGCATTGGGATAAACACCTGTTCYTGCAGCATCTCACTGAAACACAGGGTATTGTTCAGCACAGCTCTCAGAGAGCAAAAAATGAACTCTCAGCAGAGTGAATTCCTCAAGAAGGTCCC
>NW_026623867.1:46225-84734 GCF_030028575.1 Malurus melanocephalus | reverse complement strand
AGGCCTGTCACAGCATCATTCCCATACCTAGGGATTCCCCCAAAAGCAGCACTCTTGGCTGTCAGGAAGCAAARGGGACTGGATCCAGAGACCTAGTAWGGTATCCTTCAAACACCATTACTGGGGAAGTGACTGCCCCTTCCTCTAAGTGTCATGGAAGGTGAAAAACCAGAAAACTTCATCAACAGAGGCAGGGGGAGAGAGGCGAGGGTGACAAAGCAGACAGACCTTCAGCAAGCAGCAGGAGAGCTTGGTCTCCAGACAATACCTGTCAGGCACTCAGAGACAGGGATATGACAGGCACACCACAACTGTCCACTCAGCTGAAGACACCACTCACCAGGTGGTTTTTCCCCATTAGCTACCCTGAACCACTCCTACTGGAGAAATGAAAAAGGAGTCTGAGGGTTTCCAACTTCAGAAAACATCAGGGTCAATCAGGTGATGCAGGTCCTGTCAGGTGATGCAGGTCCTGAGACAGCAACTTTGGGAGGAGAAGATGAGTCTAATGAACTGCCACAGGAGTTTCTGAAACCACCTCCAGTGTGGTTAAGGCTCTCTCCTTGCACCTCATTTATTCCTGCCTTAGTCTAGGACCTGTAAAACCAGTGGCATGAAGAGGAACACACAGTTTACCTCTTCTCAGGAATCAGCAATCCAGTGGAAGTCCTGGACACTCCTGATCAAAACTCTTGGGATCTCTTTCCAGCCTGCTACACAAGGGAGTTCACCTTGTCCCATTCATGAAGAGGATTTAATACCCCAAAATCTCAGTTTATAAGGCAAGAGAATAAGGCTCTCCCAAGAAGTCCACAGAGGCAGCTGTGCTTGGGGCAGTGTCACAGCAGAAAATTGTCTTTATTTGTTCAAGAGATAAGGAGGGAGTACAAATGAGGGCACTCCTCATGGAATGGGGCACAGAGATGAAGAACAATCTCAGATCAACCTATGTTAAGAGAAAAGTATTTACTAACTTAGTACCCTCTACTACCCTTTTTTATAGGCAGCATGTAAATGGTGCTGATTGGGACAGTATGTCAGTAAGGGCTCCTGGGCTGTGGGGGAACTGTGGTGTTTGAGACTGCAGAACACCTCGGATCCCATCATCTCCTGTGCCTTCACACTCTGACAAGGTGAGGCCTTGCCTGGGTGTTCTTCCATCCTGTACAACCCCTTTGGAGACRCAATGCCTTACCCTTCATCATTCTGAGACCACACATCTGCCCACCCCATGGAGGAAATTCACATTTTCTTGGTCTTTCAAGTCACGTACAGTGACAGTGATGCCTTTAACATTGCTTTTCTTTACGTTGCTGTGCAAGTGCTGCAGTAACAAACATGAAGTAAAGCTGCAGGACAGCTGGGATCTGTGCTCAGAAACTTGGCTTTATTAAGGCTCTGGCACACTTCACCCTGGTACCAAGGTGGCAGAACTTGTCCCATGCCATGGGACTCAGAGTTTCAATACTTACGTTTGGGCCATGCTGCCCAAACAGTGTGGAAACCATCCAGAGATGCATTGTTCAGTGCTCCTGAGCACCAGCTTCTGAAATTGTCTATGGATCAGCAGATTTGTCACCAAGCATGCCACAGAGAGATGTCCTCGAGGCCCTGTCTGAGGGTCTGAACATCAGCCCTGCACTCAGCAGTGCCTGGCAGCTGCAGAGCTCTGTACTGGATACAGTCACTGTCCCAAGGGCTGGGGGGAGGATTTGTGACCATTCCCACCCTCACCAGCTGGACCCCAGCTCCTCTGCAGAGCAAGCCCAGCCCAGCACAAGATGAATGAATTCCACGCCCTGCACCAGATACTAAACAGGGATCACTTGTCCACTCAGTACAGATGGATCAAAAGCTCACAGTGACTTCAGAGGTGAGCTCATGACAAAGTTGAAGGCAGGAGAGCTTAGAGGCTTTCCAATTTGGAAATGGGAAGAYTGGACATTCCCCAAATCCTGCAGCACTGCCACTCCAACCTTATGGGCTCAGCTGACCATGCAAAGGGGAGTAAAGTTCATGCACAAAATATGAAGCTACTTCAAAACATTCACCTGGGGCAAGCACACRCTCTCAAAGCACCCACAAACACACRAGAACAAAGTGTTCTTTCTCACTCTGGGATCCCATCCCTGCTTTGAGGGCTGCTTTGTGCATTGCACATGGAACAGTCATCACCTGGAAACAGAAGTGCTGCTAAGAGCAGGAACCATAGACCCAGACAAGCTTGTGTTAACTGGACCAACTCTTATCTGAAGTACAGAACTCTTTCGGCCTCTGTGTCCTTAGCCCTGTGATCCATGGTATCCACAGCCGAGAAAAGCACAGCTTGAAAGGATCYTGTACAGAGAGGGAGTTAAGGCACTTCTGTAGGAAGCAGAAGATGGAGATCTGAATCCCTGCCTGTCAAGAAGGAAACTGAACCCAGGACTCCTTGCAGCAGTTGTGTCCCCTTGAGCTATTCCAGGAAGCAGGACCCTCCCAAACCACGTCCCCAACACGCTGATACCCAGGAGAGAGGCACCCAAGGCATTACAGCTGCCCCTCTGCCCCAGACACCTGAATGTGCTGTGTTCTGCCCAGGCCTGGGGACTGCAGGCAGCCTAGGACAGAGCCAGGAAGGGTTTCCCAACACATTGGATCCATCCTGACCCCCAGGCTGCTCCCAGCAGGGACAACTTCCCTGCWGCACCTTGGACCTTAGGGCTGGCACACACAGTGCTGGCCCAGGGAACTGGACATGAGGAGCATTGTTGTGTGCAGGGCTGGGCTGGGGCCAGCCTGGCTCCCTGAGCTCACAGGGAATCCTTATCTCACTGCCTGCAACTCCCAGCGGCTGCACAGGAAGCTGCAGGAACACACAGTCCRTGGGGGAGAGGGAAGGAAGCTGCATCTCCCCTTCCAAGGATAGAGCAGCTCAGGAGGGTCACAGGCTGAATCGCTCTTGTGCTCTGGCTTCCCAACCACCGCAGCTCCCGAGCCTGGGAAAAACTTCAGCTAAAGCAGGAAATTTGCTCTTGGGGGGTGAGTTCAGGTAAAAGGGCATCTCTGTGCCATATTCCTCAGAGATGCCCCTTTGAGGCAGACCCAAAGCTGAGCTGCTCCTTAGGGGCTCCAGAGCCACACTGGGATCTTGTCTCCCCCAGGCATTTCCACCTGAGCAGTTACAGCCCAGCACTGCACAGATGGGGCTATTACAGCTTTGGGGCTGGGTGCAAATCTCTTCACTGACATTTTTAAATTACATTTCTTAAGAGGCACATGCCTAGAGGACTCAATAATGTGAATTACAGTATTAAAATACTATATCCCCATATTAAACAACATTTCATGCTGACTCATGTAGTCAGCCCAAGCTCTGACTCCCACAGCTGCACCTAAGCCCCCTCTCACAACAAAGATCCCCAAAAGTGCCCAAATAAAAAAATGGTCACTCACGTGCAGAGAATTGATTGGTCCTCACGGTCTGCAAAACAAGAAGAAACACAGAGAGTCAGAGAGTTTTGTTTACACTGTTCTGTAATTTGCAACACAATTTCTTTTAATTAAGTATTTCTAACATTCATCTTTGCAGTTAACAATTCTAAGGACACTCTGAAGCAATTTTAATAATATCCCTTCAATAATATCCCCAGTTCACACACAGCTCAAACAACAGTTTAGAAGTTTCTACAATCAGACATTTCAGACAATGCAGACAAAATTCTAGTTAAACAATCATCCATGGTAAGGTTTTTAACTATATTTTCAGATAAGGTGGACCTAACATTTCTTATTCTATATGCACAAATAATTTAAAACCTTTTGYGAGGAGAAGAGTTTCAAGCACGCAATCCTGACAGGCACACAGTTSGGAAGAGCACTGCAATCTCCAGCAAACAAGTGCTTTCCTCCCCAGCGTTTTGTTTTCTTTTTTAAATGACCAYGCAAGCCTGAAGAGCTCCCATAATTCAGCTTATTCATGAAAGTCTTGTCCAAAGGACATCAGGGAACCCAAAATGCTGCAGAGCTGTGGCTCAGCACTTCTGTGACACCCAGAGCTGTGCTCACAACCTTTGAGAAGAACTTGTGAAGGTCACATACACCCTGCAAGAGCTATTTCATCATAACAAGAGCTTCACAGAATATATTTCAGCACCATATTAAAAATTAAATAATCAAAACATTCAAATACACCTGCAGCAAGCAAAACATTTCAGTTAAAGGTGCTTTCTGCCCTGTTTGAGCCAGGTTTCAAGGAGTTCAACATCTTTCTCCTGAATTTGCATCACAAAGMTCTTGCTTTTACACCTCAGCTGTTTCACACCAGCTCCAGGACAATGCAATTGTCTCCTGCAAGCTCAGAACTTCAAACACGTTTTCTGTTCTGACTGGCAATTTGAAGTTGATTACATTATAATGAATAAAATCAGGTTTTATTTTGCACAGACTCCTGGCCMCTCCCTGCGTTTTCCAGCCTGGAAAATCCCTCCCAGCCCATGGAGTCCATCCTGTGYCCATCCCCACCTTGTCCCCAGCCCAGAGCACTCAGTGCCACCTCCAGCCCTTCCTSGGACACCTCCAGGGATGGGSACTSCAAASCTCCCTGGGCAGCCCCTGCCAAGGCCTGAGCACCCTTTCCATGGGGAAATTCCTCCTGATGTCCCCCCTGGCCCTGCCCTGGCCCAGCCTGAGGCCGTTYCCTCTCCTCYTGTCCCTGTTCCCTGGAGCAGAGCCCGACCCCCCCGGCTGTCCCCTCCTGTCAGGAGTTGTGCAGAGCCACAAGGTCCCCCCGGAGCCTCCTTTGCTCCAGGCTGAGCCCCTTTCCAGCTCCCTCAGCCTCTCCTGGGGCTCCAGACCCTTCCCCAGCTCCATTTCCTGCCCTGGATGCACTCCAGCCCCTCCATGTTCTCTGGTCAGAGCYGGACACAGGGCTGGAGGTGCCCCAGCAGTGCCAGCTCAGGGGAACTTCCCKCTCTACTTCACTAAATATACAAATATAAATATAAATACATGAAATACACATCKCCAGCAGTGAGCTGTGTCTCCCACCCATTGCTCTACCTGATGCAAACAGCTCCTGTTCCGCCCACTCAGCTCCCTGTGCAGGTTTGGGCCATAAAACAGCACAACCAACATGGATTTGGTCTGGTTTGTGTTGTGTTCCATCTGTACCTTCACAACTGCACAGAAAACTCTGCTGGTGGCAAGGAGACCCGAGATGCCTTTTCTATCCAGCAGCCCCCATCTGATCAGATGGCATGGTCATACAAACACAACRTATTTTAAAAAGCAAACCAGCTAAAAAAGATCCAGTCCTAACAAAATTCTGGTGTTTAATTTTTTTTATGAATAGAAACATTGAATCACTTAGGTTGGAAAAAAAATCCCAAGATTGAGCCCAATCACAGAAATAGAACAGAAAGTCTGAAGGACATGAAGGTGGAGCCTGCAGCAAGCAGCTGCTCCTGCAGGATGCAACCACAGGCTGAGCCCTGGCAAATTTCAGACTGCGTTATCACCAAGGATGACAAAAAATGGAGCTGCTTTCTGACTGAAAAATGTTGAAAACATGCAGTCAGTTGTACTTTGAGCCCGTTGTTCAAACATACCAAGAATTACAAGTGATGCCCCAGCAGCTGCACTGGGCTGTGCTTCCCYAGGAGCAGAAGGTGAATCCTGCACCTGTGTCTTGCAGGCAGGTGTGAGCTCCAAAAATCCCTCCTGAAGGGTAAYAAGCAGCAGAATAAATGCAGGAGGAGAACTGCAGAATATTAATTCAGATTATTAAAAGTGGGACAGAAAAATTCCCCGAGCTGGTGCCCCTCCTGACCAGCCTGCAGGGATGCTCCCGGATCACTCCCTACAGTTACACGAGCTGCAGCAACTCCTGCACAAACACACCACAAAGAGCAATDGGAAGCCTGGGACTGCAAGAAATGGAAGCTGAGAGTGGGCAAAAGCAGTGGGAGTAGGACCAGAGAAAAGTGAAGGAAACACTCGTTTATGTTCTGGGTGTGATATCTGCGAGCTGGTCCTCTAAGACCTATCAAAAAGGAGTTTTTGGTGGCAGGAGCAGAGCCAGGACAGCCCCTGGATGTCCTGCAGAGCCACGAGAGTGCAGCTCTGTGCCCCTGACCCGCTCCCAGGGGCAGCCAGCAGTGACTCAGGCACTGAAGCAACTCCGTACGCCAGCAAAAACTCAAGGTGACGCAGGACAGTACAAATCATTTGTTCTTTCACAAGAAACAGCTGAATGAAAGCCAAGTTGGGACCGTGAGTAGAGTTGAAAGTTAGTCTTTCTTAGCTTTAGTATTTACTGAGGCATTTTTTTAAGTGACAACTTGATTTTCCCCTTTCTTACTTCCCAAGAATAACTTCACTCTAATTTTGGCACTGTAGCTGGGCCATTACCTCAAAAAACAGAGTCTTCTCTAAACTAGAGCTCCTCGGTTTAGCACTTCAAAAAAACTTAGGAACACAGCTAACATTTACCTTGAAGTTTAATTTATTTAAAGACAGTGTGTGTTTGTCAGTGCTTTGTCTCAGGACATTTGTTACTGGTACATTTACCATGCAATGCTGCTGTGCCACAGCACACAAGGCACACTGCATAAATGAATTATCTTATCCAATTAGGCCTAGAGAAAGTCTACAAGTCCAGAAAGTTGTATTTATTTGTCATTGCCAGAAGCTCCAGCAAGTGCAGCCAAGCTTTTTAACTTTCTCTGTCCAGGAGTCTGAATGGACACAGGCATTATAAAGTAAATTATCTGCACTCAAGTATGTCATTCCAGATCCAGTGTCCATCTGGACTCTGAACCTCACACACCATGGAAGTGGAAATAAGACAAGAGCAAGCTTCAAGGTTTGCCTTGTGATCCCTTCCTGATGCTGACAGCTTYCAGCATCCAGCACAGACCTGACAATACCCAAAGTTACACAGGAGGCTCGGGTGCTGCTTCACACAGTGGCAAATGCCAGGTGCCTTCTGGCTCAAGAAAGAGCTGATCTCCCCAGACCCACTCTGAAAAAGACTGACAAAATTACTACTGTAGAAGGGTTATTTATGGTGCTTTCTTTTGCCCTTTTGCTCCCCCAAAGAACACAWCGTGTTCTGATTTCAGAGCAGGTTYYCCCTCAGGACTGCACCCACATCTCCCTCAGCCTGCCTTGAAGGGCTGACCCCATGTGTGGCTCTTGCCAGATTTGTTCTCTGGGGTGTGGAAGAAGCTCTAAAGTCCTCTGAGCAGACCCCAGGGCTTGGCTGCTCAGGGGTTAAAGCAAMTCAGCTCCCTAATCAAAGATGCTCAGCGAGTCAATTGAGCTCAATCAGGTGAACAGAACAAACCACAACAGGCAAGTCCCACTGGAATCTACCACKTAATGCAGCTTGGATTTAAATATAGTCCAAGGTCTTCAAGTGACACTGAAGCCCATAACATTCAAGCTGCACAGAAAAGGTTTYATACAATAGCCCTAATTTGAAAATCAGATTTAATGTTATGCAGAGTCTATGAATAAAAAAAAGTTCTTTTCTGCTGATGAAATAACACTTTCTGTGGACTAGGATATCCTTTTGAAAGGAAGAATCTGGAAGCACGAAGGCATTACAACCTGATACTCCAAAAACTTCCAGCTTTAGGCTGGAGCTCCCCCACTGCTGTAATTCAACTTGAGCAGCTGGTGATGTCTCYGTTTCCTGTGCCCAGTGTCCCAGCCCATTCCTCCCTGCAGCAGGCAGCTGACTGGGCACATGCACAGTAGCTGATGGAACAGCAAAATTTAGTTTTCAACCAGATCAGCTCCCTGGTGGAGTTTGTACCAGAGCCAGCCAAAGACTGGAAGTAACATATGGAAAATGAGAACCAGCTCTTGTGCCAGCTACTGAGGCTCTGCTCACCTTCAGGCCACAGTGAAAAGCACATTCCGCAGCTCAGGTGAGCTGCAAACCCTTCCCAGCAGAAGGGGCCACCTCCCCCATCCCCAGGAGTGAATGTCCCTCACTCCTGCTCCTTTCACCTCCACCCAAGGCASAATCCCAGGCCCAGGTGAGGAGCAGCTGCTGTTCCCAGCCAAAGCCAGCTCAGTGAAACGCCTCACATCACAGGGACAGACCCTTGGAAGAGACGCCAAAGAGAATGACCAGAGCACAACTCAGGAAGAATCAGCTCTAAAATTCATTTTTACCTACTCTGCTCTCCCCTCCCCAGAGGAATTAGCTCTGGGGACAGCAGYTGGCAGCTCCTCAAACAAACCTGGTGCTCAGCTAAACAAGGGTTTTTAAAAATCCTGTCAGAATGGATCCTGATGTTACAACAAAAAGCAGGAAGTTTTGACTGTCAGAATACAAAAACATTTGACTTCACACCCCTTCATTCACTGAGCTCTGGAAGGATATCCCCCACAACAGACCAGACTTAACAAACCTCCTGTTAACTCCACGGGAAAGCTCCACAAGGCACATTAAACATTTATTGGGTAACTAGTTCAGGCAGGATGTTCTAAAAAGTTGTAGTTCAAAGCCATAGACTCTGTCTACAAAAGACTTACAGTATTTTAAAAGCAGATTTTCTTAAAAGCATGACTTCTTTCTGCCCTGGTCACACTACAGTCATTTATAACCTGATTTAAGATAATCAAACAGAAAAGCAAAAATCTGTCTTCAAGTTTCCCACTGAAACTCAAAGGCAGCAGCATTTCAAGCACAGGAACCTTCTCACAGAACAGAGATAGAAGCACACAGATACCCAGTCTCTACACCTAGCCTTGCTCCAATTACCCTCTACTATACTGATGTTTAAAGTATTGCAAATGCCCAGACCTCTCCCTCATGATATAACTTGGAATGAACAGAAGGAACCATTTGGAACTATCCCTGAATGAAGTGCCCAAACAGAAGGGCATTTTTTTAATTAGCACTCATTTATAAATGTATGAAAACAATTCCACAGGTGCCTTACCTACTTTCAGAATTAATCTATCTCTGATCAGAATACTTGTCAAACAGCAACTTTCATACTGACACCAATTGTCTCACAATCCCCTCATTGCAGGTAAGAACATGAAATAAGTGTGCCAAAGTGAAAAAGGTTAAATCAGGCAATGCAGTGGAAAAGGATGCATGTGAGTTTTAACCTGCTTTCCCAACCCAGGCTGGAGAAAAAGCAATGGGCTACCACATCTCCAGACACGAGAAAACGGTTCTTATTTGCAGGTACAGTAAGGGTTGCCCCTCCCCAAACCCAAACCCAAGCACAAGATTCTTGTGGATCACTTATTCTGGCATCGCCTTTCCTTTTCCCTCTTAAAAGCAGTGACCAAGTGCCAGTCCCACTTCTGGAGCAGGCATCCCAAAAAACCATACTTTTCTGGGGGGTGGAGGAGGCAAGTTCCTGATATTTCTCAAATGGGAGAAATTACTGGCTTTCTAAAAACAGGCCCCGTGCAAGGTTAAAGGAGGGTGCTTGTTTATTTGTAAGTGCTATTTCATCTCCAGGTGCCACAGACCACAGCCCAAGAAAAGCACCCTGGTTCCCTGCCCCATGGCCTTGTTTGTTGTGGATGCAGGCTCCAAGGATCTGTTGTATACGGGCCCTCTGCTGTAGGTGAGGARGCTCAGATATCAATCCACCCAAGGTCATTTCAAAATTGCATTCCTGACAAGGTCTGTGAAAATGGGTCAYTGCCAGGGGGAAAGGGACTCTCCCACCAGCACAGACCTGCTGCTGCCAGCRCATTCCCAGCTCTGGGTCATGAATGCTACATGGCAAGAAAAGCACACAGGTGCTCCCACAACCTGCCACWCTTCAGTTCCAAGCTTCCAATTACTGTCTTTTTCCTATTTTCCTGCTGCACTGATAAGCCTGGGAAGAGCTCTGGCTACAGAGATGAAGCACGCCTTTTTAATTTGTGTTTGTCTTTAAAATGTTGCCTGGATACTCCCTAAACTATCATCAAACACTTAGCACTGTGAAGGGACTTGCAACAAACACCTCGAGCCAGAGCCAGCAGRAAGAGTGACAGGCACAAGTTTGTTTGCTGGGCACCCACCATGCCCAACGTGCCCTGACACACTGATGGGCACCAGATTTCTGGTTTTCCCACATTTCACCTYCACGTGCAGCTCACTCCCTCCTCAGTGCATCTCTGCAGCTCCCTAAAGCCAGGGCAGTTTGCAGGAATAAATCACCTTTGTGTCCACAGTGACCTCTCRAACACTCCAGGGAACTGTGAAGGAAGCAGGACATCTGCTCATAACACAAAGCTGATATTTCAAGTTTTAACACCTGAATTTCACCAATTGAAACTGTTTAAAGTTTAAAGCAGCTGAACCTACACATGCTCAGTGTGTCKGATGCGACACCTGCAGCAGTGCTACAGGAGCTGGACAGTATCAGGGTCAGGTTACCCTCCTCGGGAGGTTTCAGGTGACTGAAGGATGGAAACAGCACAGGTATCTCCAAGAAAGGTGAGTAGGATCATTGCACTATCCTTCCAAAAGCTGAAAGGAACCTCTGGAAGTCAGAAATTCTCAAAGATACCTCAGGGGAAGCCATTTCTCTTGGTGCATCTTCAAACTGCATTTATTTTTTTCTTCTTGCCCTGTCATCATCAGCTTATTTCCTATGTTGGTCAGGTTTTACATCCAACTCTTATTTCTTTGAAACTGTCAAACAATGAATTTGCAGAAATTCTCATTCTTTGTCCTAAAGGGTGTAACATTAATTTATACCAGAACAAAGAGCAAATTCAGGTGCAGCCCACTCCCTGTGGGTATCCAGTGGTTTTAAGTTTCAGAATAATAATATTTGTCAGCTTTGCTTCACCAGTGCTGAGACAGTTTTCTCTCGGAACACTGGACGCCCCCATAACTGCTCAGACATCAGTCCATGGACAATTACATCAACCCTCCCCCTGCAGCCCAGCTTCAAAGGCAAATCCAAGAGCACTGCTTTAAATCAATCAGCAGTTGCCAGCTCGGGGTGTTCACCTGGTGTTTCCCAGCCAGTCTGACACAGCACAGACACAGTCAGTGTCTCCTGCATTTCCTCTGCCTGCCTGGGACCCGACAGCCCGAGCTGCCACAAACCCTTCTACAAACCAGCATTTCACCCCTGCCTCTTCCTGCAAGAGATCTCCAGTCTGGAGTGAAGGGTTGATAAAACCCCTCTTCATTGTGGGGTGGGGCATTGATAGAAGCACTCTGTGTGCTCCGGCTATTTGTGAAGTTAAAATAATAAAAGCTTTTATTAAAAAGGAAAAAAGAAAAGTGGTTCTATCCCTTCCTCTGGAACGTTGGAGATCAATCACAACAGCCACATTCCAGGTTAGCTGCTGGCTGGTACACCGAGTTAATAATTAGCAGTGATATATGGCAGAGGTCACTCAGAACCCACTCGTGCCAGTGACCCACAGCACTGCACACAGGGTATTTTTAGCATGGCTGCAGCACACAAAGTGGCCATGCCTGCTATTCTGCYATTCCCTCACCCAGCACARCCCTAGCAGGGCCGGGAGGACTCAGCCGAGCTGGGAATTGTGACTATTTTAGAAATCACGAGTGAGGCATTTGCAACATCAGCTTGAAATTCCCCAAATTCCTGAGGAGAAAACGGTGACGTTCTCAGTGCTGCCAGCCAGGGCTGAGTCAGCACAAGAGAACAAAGCAAATAGGACTGTGCCCTGCCCACCTCCTGAGCCGGGGCAGCTTCACCACATACCAGAGAGAAGCTGCATTTGGGTTATTCTTTAGTGCCATTTAGTTTGAATTACCTTAAATATGGTTTAGTTTTCATTACCAGACTTTCACTACCTTTATTAATTATCACTGAGAGAAGCTTTAGTAGATCGAACTTATAAATCACATCAGAGCTTCTTCCTTTGTGAGCAGCAGTTCATAGCTATTGGGCTGCTCCCCTACAAATTCAAACAGCTATGGGGTTATTTATCCAGCCTTTTCTCACCAACAGCTATGGGGTTATTTATCCAGCCTTTTCTCACCAACAGCTATGGGGTTATTTATCCAGCCTTTTCTCACCAACAGTTATCGGGTTATTTATCCAGCAGAGACTGCAGTGGTTGAGGGGATGAGCAGAGCACACAAGGCAGTGTGGAGGAAAGCAGGGAAATGCCTGGGTTGTGAGAGCGCTCCTGACCCCCTCAATGCCACRCTCGGGGCCAGGCACAGCTCCCAGGCCCAGCTCAGTGCTCAGGCCAAGGCCTGGCTCCCAGAGAAGGGCTAAAAGCAGCTCAGCCGAAGGGCAGTGACAATCCCTATGAGAAAACTCCTCCAACTGCCCCAGCCAGAGCTACCCAGACTCTCCCTTACACCCAAGAAGCTGCCGACAACACACATGAGCAAATCTTTGCCTTCCTCATTTGTGGCTCCCAAGAAGCTCTTCCAGAAGAAATGAAAATCCACACAGGCTGTCCCTACACTTAGATTTCAGCTCTTATTTGCATTCTGTTTAGCAGTAACCKAAGATTAGTAGAGCTGGCAAGCCACAGGCTGGACAAGGTTTATTTGGACTGCAGAGCACTCAGCATAGCCGTGGTTTCCATTCTCCATCAATCCTCCTTAAGTTGTTCTACTTCCCATGGAGAATAATTTTGTTTAGACAGAGATTATGCTGTCAGCTGAGACAATGATTCAAGGAGGCCCTTTAACTGWAAGATCTGCCATGTAAATTCACTCATTACACTTTTGCTCTTCTCCTTTTCCAAACAAACAATCAAGCACAAACCACTTAACGAAACGGGAACTTTCACTGCAGTGACCTCTTTCCCAAGCTGTTTGACTATGCCTGAACTCCACAAGTTTGGAGACAGCAAGTGTGACAACAGTCACAGCAGGGGCAGTGGCTTGGTGGTGTGTGCAGTGGCACACAGGGCACAGATCACCTCACCCATCACCCCACCACAGCCAGGTAGCCACAGACAGGGAGCCATTCCAGCACCTCAGCCCGGCTGTTGCTGGGCAATGAGTTGTAAGGATTTTTCTGATCCTCAGCCCCACAGCAAGCCTTGTGACAAACACRGTTATGTGAAAATACTTTTGGTCACAGGCTTGCTGCACAGACTACTCACCTCAGCTCTTCAGCACTGGAGTTACTGCTTTTTCCAAGCACCATAAGAAACCATAAGAAACTCCAAAACACTTTTCCAAAAGAACACACAAAAGCCACTGCTACATTGTCATGAGATGTTTCAGGAGACAAAAGCTCCCGAGGTTTCATCACTTCACAGTGAAACCACCATGCGAGTGTGGGAAGGTACAGCACAACCCACCACCCGTGCACTGTGTGTTCAGGCTAAACGTTTGTCTACAGTGAAGATTTGGGGAGGGTGAGGTGGGTATCTCAAATGAAGTGAGACAGTTCAAACATTAAAATTCTTTCCTCAAAAAYCCCAAGTTAATGTTACTTTTATCTTAAACACAAATTTGCTTTAAGTTTGATTCTGCATAGGTTTTAAAGAGGTTCAGCAAGTCAGAGGACAAACACCACACTTCCACCCTCTTGTACTTAAATCACATTAGAAGTTCACAATAAATTCCAATTTAGCACAACAGTTTGCAATTGCATTATATTAATTTATCCATCACCTTTTAAGACAAAGTCTCCTTTCCTTTAGAAGAAAGGTGTTGGCCTTAATTTTTTTAAGGTCAAAAGACYTTTCGCTCACATGTACTTGTGTGCACACAAGAATTTTCCTTTTGCCCCTTCTCTAAACACAAGCATCATATATTCYTCCTGCTATTTACAGGGGGAATTCCATAAAATCCCCTCCTCWCTCCCCCTGAACACACAGGCCTGACACAAACATTATCTCCTGGAAGTACAAAGCACCAACACCCATGCAGCAGTTTCACAGCAGTTATGCTGGTAACTGAAGGAACCCTTCCCTCCCAAGAGTCACTGGTTATCAAATGGCTTTGGTTGTTTTTTTMACACTATTTCCATCTAATAACCAAGTGGACATTACATTAAAAAGGGGGAGAGTATCTCCCTTGCTGAAGCACAAGGAGAACAGGAGGAACACCTCCCTACCAGCAGCTTTTCCTCATCCTTTTTCAGAACCTAACACCACCTTTCTTCCAGCCTTGGTCYTTCTTAAGAAAAGTATGTGAAAAACAAGGGTACAGGAAAGACGACAATCATTGTAGAAATTTTTGACCCAGTAACTATGAACTCATTTCTGTACTAAAGGCAATAATATTTCCTTGTGGTTTTGTGGAGGAAAGTTTAACTTCGTCTTTGAACTCTCTTTCATTTGAGATGCTGAATGTTACCATRAATAGCTTCTGCTTTAAAAACAGATATAATGCCATTTACCAGCTACCTCTTGTTGGCATGTTGAACATCTCAGAGCAGCAGATGGAAAGCATCCAATAAAGCTACACGCACTGATAATAAACTCCCAACTGTGTTACAGTTTCCAGCAGTGGCACCAGGCTCCACAGAGCCAAAGGCAGCAGATTCCTGCACTATCCTCCATGCTCAGGGAGGCAAATCCCAACCCCAAGCCTCCAGCATTAGGAACACCCAGGCCATGACYACTAAACCCACCTTAACCCACCTGYCCTTCTGTGTGCAGGTTCCAAACTGAACTCAYTGACAGGGCAATGCAGAGCTGCAATCAGAACCTCACTCCAACAGCAGACAATGCAAGGATTGAAAATGGGAGATGATTCCCCACAAGACTTTCATGGCAGCCACCAAATTCTCCAGCAATTTCCTGATCCATGTATTCCTGTTCATGTTCTCCTCACAAGGCTTTAAGCCCCCACTACACCCTGAGGAACAGACTATCACAGTTTAGCTCTGTTGTTAAAAAAATTTGCTTCTTTTTGCTGTTTTGAACATGTCATCTGCAAATTGCAAGTAATGACTCTTTGTTCTTGCATAGGAAGGGATGGGTGGAGGAAACTTGCTATTCCCTCTGCCATTTCACATTTAGACTTCTATCACATCTGACCTGAATTGTCATTTCCTTACTGAACACTTTTGTTCATTCCGGTTGTTTTTTCAATGTCTCCTGYTCCATTTCCTCTTTGCCCAAAGCAGGGCAGGCTAGGGCTGTACAAAGTGCAGATTAAGTCCCAGAATGGTTTGGGTGGGAAGGAACTTTAKARAGCATCCAGTSCCACCCCTGCCATGGCAGGGACACCTCCCACTGTCCCAGGYYRCTCCCAGCCCCAATGTCCAGCCTGGCCTTGGGCACTGCCAGGGATCCAGGGGCAGCCACAGCTGCTCTGGGYACCCTGTGCCAGSGCCTGCCCACCCTCCCMGGGAARAATTATTTCCTAATCTCTAATCAAAACTTCTGTTCTTTCAGTTTAAATCCACTCCCTCACTGCTGTCYGYCCTYCCCTTGTCCCAAGTCCCTCTTCAGCTCYCTTKGAGCCCATTTAGGCCTTGGAAGGAGCTCTRAGGTCTCCCAGAGCCTTCTCTTCTCCAGGCTGAGTAACTCCAGTTCTCAGAACATCATCTTGATGCCTCCTCTGGACTGGCTCCAGCAGCTCCACATCCTCCCGGTGCTGGGAGCCCTGAGCAGGAGGCAGCTCTGCAGGTGGGGTCTCACCTGTGTTTGTCCTTAGGATGTACTCTAAGTCCATTTTATTAAAATACTCTATTATTGTAGATTGATTGTATACATTATGAAAAGAGAAAGAAAATGTGTCAAGCGTATGGTAAGAAYGTTTCCAAGATTAACCCCTTTTGCACTTACTCCTCACATTCTCTCCTGATTTACAACTGTGGCTGACAATTTCACTTAGATTTCCACAAATCCCTACAGCTCCTATTTAAGCAGCAGCAGCTTCACCATGAGGAAAATAATTCATGCCCCAGCACACAGCAGTGCTCAGTAGGAC
Source organism: Malurus melanocephalus (assembly GCF_030028575.1). Classification (NCBI taxonomy): domain Eukaryota; kingdom Metazoa; phylum Chordata; class Aves; order Passeriformes; family Maluridae; genus Malurus; species Malurus melanocephalus. The sequence goes on along the minus strand of NW_026623867.1, from coordinate 68,881 downwards.
ACACAGAGCCTAGCACCCCATTTCAGCCCCTCCTGGACACCGAGCTGCAGTTCTGCACATCAGGCTCTCACTTTTGGACCCTGGATAACAATGAGCCAAGGATCCCCTGCCAGCCCCCTCTCTTTCCCAAGATGTTCATGAACAAAAATCACAAAAAGAGGAGTGCAGGCTCCAGGCTTTGCAGCAGCAACTCCAAAACCATAAAAAGCAGAAAACAATGGACAAGATTGGTCAATCTTTAACCAGTTCTTTGCCTACACAAAGGCCTTTCCCCACACTGCTTCCATGGCCCTTTTGGTTAGGATTGTTACCAAATTCCTTTTGGAAAGCTGATMATGAGAACAGTGGTCTCCAGATTCCCAGATCTGAGCAGGACCCTCAGAGATGGCACCAGTAGCTCACATCTGGCTGCTCTGCTGCCAAATGTTTTGTGCAGTACAGTTCATCAACTACTCCATCTCTGAGATTCTTGCAGTTTTTCTGTCTTCAGCATTTTTCTATTTACAAACCCTTCAGAGAGTGATTTTTTTAATATTTTCCTTCAATTTTCCACAAGAACTTCTCTAAGTAACTTCACAGTGGGCATACGTGAAGAGGCAGACACCCATTTTTTCCTGCTTTTTCTTCTGGATTTTCCTTCTACACACCATGTGGTGGCTTTGGAAAAGCCCCAGAACGGGATGAATGTGAATGCCCCAGGGTGATCAGAAAGCCATGAGCTTTTATTCACCTTGTTCTATGAAACAGATGCATACCACCTTGCAACTCTGGATCCTTGAGGAAGACACAGGGTCTGCCAGGAATTCCTAAGCAGCCAAGTACCCGAGAGCATCGAATCTGGACAAGTGCAAAGAAGCTGRAGATAAACCAAGATATAAATTGAAAATTGTGCTGGTGAGGGGACCCTGGGGTCACAGACAAGGAGCAGGACACCAGCAGCCCCTTGGACAGGGACAGGGGACTGGGAGCAGGACACCAGAACGACATTTCTCCCCATTCACTAAGGGATAAACATTGCTATGCTGCTTGCTGCTTCCTTGCCAAAGGATAACAAAGAAATTTAAGTCAGAGGACGGGGGAGGCAAAAGGAGYTCCTGCAAGAGCTGGCAGTGGAGTTATGGCATAGCTGCCCCCTTAGCTGAGCAGCCCAGAGGAATGCAGGCTCGGGTGACAAACCCCAGCTTTGTGCCCAGCATGCAGCACCCGGCAGGCCTCTCCCTCTGCTCTCCAGATCAGAACACATTGAAGGGTTTGTTACATCAAGGCTTTGCTGCTTGTGCCCGTCATCTCGAGGCCTGAGCCAAGCAGAAGCAAATTATCCATTTCACAACTGCCTAGAAATAAAAGGAGTTTAATTTAAACGAAAGCTTCAGTGCAGAAGCAGKTGCTGACTGAGTAATCGCATGAAATGATTCATCTCATGAATGATTTCCCAAGTTGGATGCACTTAGTCGTGAATTCCTGTCTGTAGGCACAGTCACAATTCAATTATGAGGCCAGCTTGCATAGCAAGTTTTAAAATTAAAGTCATCTCTGGTTGCTCAGAATATCAACCAAAAAAGCCCAAGGAACTGGCTGATCTATTGCAGCATTTCACTTCAGAAATGGGAAGAAAAACAACCAAGGCACTGAAGAAACTAAGAACTCCTCCTGTAATAATTGTCACTCCTGTCTCATTTCTAAATACAAGAAAGCTACTGAAATTACGTAAAAAATATGCCAACCACTTCAAATACACTTCTAAGCAACTGAGCCTTAAGAGAGAGTTGCTTTCCTAATTAAGTGCCCAAGCTTGAGGCTGAACAATAAGCAGGGTTAGAGTCACACATTTTGACACAGAGAAGGACAAAGGTCAGTAAAGAACCAAAGAACTAAAACTTCTCCAACAGTAACAAAAAAACTTTAAAATACAGTTTCTGGAACTGGAGTGTGGTACTCCAAGCTCAGCAGAGCTTGCTCAATAAGTACTTGCTACTGATGCCATTCACAGATGGCCAAGCAAGRTGCAGTAATTTAAATCATGACAACTCCCAGCCCCTGAATCACACAGATTTAGTATCAAGAGACAGAACACAAAAGYGAGGAGGAGATGAAATATTGCAAAACCAGCTCAGCTGACAGAAATATTTATCATTTTACTTCAAATTCAAAAATAATGAGGCAGGAGACTACTTCAGCATGATGGATTTCAGTTTTTGCTACTTCATTTCTTGCTTCAGGAATCTCTTTCCCTGCACTCAGCCATGAAGACACTGCATGTCACGCTCCTGGAGGTGTACAAGCAGTCTGGATGGTAACGGTGTTGTCACCTCAGTATTTATATTCCACACCTGACCAACTGAAACCCCAGAATTCTCTGTGTAACAATAAAGGGACCTATAAATCCTTCAGCTGGCATTTACCAAGCAGCCAGTTCTGCTGGGATCATCATCCTGCACTCTGTAACCCATTAAAAGGCCTTGGGGACACTTTTGGTAAGTTGAGATGTAATGAAAATACCAAGACCATTAACGGCACATTTATCAGGTCCCATCTGCTCYTCACCACACAGAGAACCAACCATCACTCCCAAGATTTTTATTCTCAGAGCAATTTTCCCCTCTTCCATTTGAAGATTTAATAGATCTTTAAAAGGAAAGAGTTGTCTTATTTTAGTTTCAATTCTTTTCTTCCRTATCTGGGGGTGGATATGCCCCCAAGGGAGGACTTAAATCAAGATTAACTACAAATATAGATCAATAAGATGTTTTGAAGAGAGAAGTATTGCACCTGTAGGCTGTTCTGGCTTCTCCACCACCAAGCGTTCCCTTCCCGTCTTACGCTGTTTCCGATAAACCTTCTCTGCAGCGGGATTAAAGGCAGGCCTAAAATATCAGTGCTAATTTGGTGCTCATCAAGATGTCCTCAGGGAAACAGGATAAAAAGGAGAGASTAAGCATAATTATACAAGAGTCATATTAATAGCCAAGCTGGGCTTTAGCAATGAAAAGTCAACAAGTTTTTCTTAACATTTCTTCCAAAGCACTTTTATGCCACTGAATAAAGAGGCRTAATAAAACAAAGCCATACTTCCTCTAGAAATCCAGTGGGAAAATTGGAAGGGAAGAGGGAAAAGAGAAAGTCAACTGTGGCAAAAGCACTAGGGAAAAATTTATGAGTGCTACTTTTGCACAGTCAAGTCTCCTTTGCTGGTAAAATATTGTCACAGACCTATTAGCCCTATAGAATTCATTTTCTTAAAGAAAATCCGAGTCTAGTGGTCAATTTTTATGGCCCATATTTTTCAGCAGGACTGAGGAACACTAGCAAGACTTGCAAATTGTATAACCAAACAGAATTAAGGTCAACAATGCCACAGGGATTAGGACACCAACTCCTCATGATCATGTCAAGTGTCCAGCAGCCATGAGAACCCCTGTCCAGTAACGCTGTGTGGGGCCAACAGCAGCCCTACCCCACTGCTGGGCTTTGTTTCAGTCCATCACCCCAGGGATATGGGTMCTGCCTGCCTCACCTTCTCCTTAGGGAAATGAAGGGAAAGTGCAGGAGAATCCACTCAACCACCTGTGAAGTAACACCCTGCTACCACAGCACTTTGAAAAATAATTACTGGGGGAAAGAGAGGGGAAATCCAGTCTGGAAAGCTGAATTGCAGGTTATTATCTTCTGCGGGCAGGCACTGGGTAATGAGGCTTTTCCTGAAGAGAAATCCTGACTGGCATAACTAGAATGCACCCAAGTCCTGCTTGTCTTAACCTCCAAGTCAATCTTTAACACAAGAGCTGCAGCAAAGGCAGCACTTAGGAGATCCAAGTACTGCTTGAGTTTTGCTTTTCCTTGCAGAACTTACCCCAAATCCCTGCTGCCTCCCAGCTGCCCCACCACTGACCCGTTCATCCCCACCACTCAGCCACAGAAAACAATGCTGCACCTCCCTCTCTTGTGGCAGCTTGCAGAATTCATTCTGTCTCCCTGGGGAATAGCATTCCCCCTTCCAAACTGACTTCCTGGACCTATTCTGTGTGTCAGAGCTCTTCCCCCACCCTCTGCCCTCTGTGTTTGGCAAGCACTGACCCACATTTCCAGCCCATTCTTCTGTCCCCAGAGGGCACAAGGAGGGCTGACCTGGGCAGCCAGAGGGCCAGGAGGTCCCCCCAAACAGGAAATTCTTCAGAGGGCCAAGAACAGAGCAGGGTTTGATGGCTGGCACTCAGCAATGCTTCCACACTGACATTTCCTACCACAGTACTCATGGAGAACTGCAGGGATCCATTTGTATCCTCAGTTTAGGAAAATTCAGAGTGTTCCAGCAATGTTTAAAACAAAGAATAACTATGGAAATGCACCAGTTCTGCTGACCAGAAAAGCTTTTGCTTTCCTAATCTAAATAGAAATTTAAATTTTCTTATTTAGCACAAATATTAATTTAAACATATGAAACCAGAGCAGCAGAAACTGGAAGCTGAGCTGTGACTGTCCATGCTCTGAATTAGAGGCAYGAAAGCATTAAGAGACTGAGTAACWATTACTCACTGTGCCCAATTCTSAGCACAAAAAAATTGTGGTTTAAGAAATCAGGTTGTTCAAGAGTCACAGCTCAGGTCCAGGTATCCTGTTCATCACTGTAAACACAGCTCACAAACACCTGGAAATGAGTASTTTGTGATTAGCTGCAAGSAAAATAAACATGATTATACTGCACAAAATACCACTGAACAGGCCAGGAAACTCCAGCCAACCACTGTCATTAATCTAAATTAGTGGCCAGGATATTTCTATTAGGGTAAGGYCATATTCTCCAAAGGAATTGCATTCCTATGGTTTCAATTTCAGGTTTGAGTTCTAATCATTAAACTTCAGAYGTCAAATACAGGAAACACAGCAGTCATCCATATCAAAAGAAACCTATGGATGTGCTGTACCAGCAGGAGCACAACTTGCAACAGTACTGGAAAAATTCCTCTCCCCAGCCCCGTYTCTGCCATCCCAGCTCTATCTCCTGAAGCAGCTACAAGCACAGACACAGACAGGAACTGCAGAACAACACTTTTACAAGTATGTGTCAGGAACTTATCAGCAAAAGCATCCTGGCCAAGGATCATGCTGCAAATAAATGCTTGCAGAGACCTCTGATGATTAATCGGAGCCATTTTGATGAACCCAGCTAGTTCTTGGTTAGAGACATATTACTACCAGCCAAAACTTTCTGACACGTATTTTCTGTTTCATTAAAGGCTGAAAGCCTACTAAACCCAAGGCAGAGTTCGAAGATTAAAGACATTTTGTACATTGTGTTAAATATTTGAYAGGAAAAATCTATCTCTCCTCACCAAATCCTGGGCACACTCAGTAGCTGACCTTGTGTTGCCACTGATAACCAGAAAACAAATGGAATAATGTAATAATCTGCTACTGTCAGGACAAATATTATTTGGTGTACTAATGACTACAAAACCTTGGATGTTGTAATTGCAAGTTTTATTTATATGGAGACAGATTCAGTTCCTTGAAGTGTCTCTCAGCATAAGGGCCCTGCTGAGGCCCTGGAAGCACAGAAGGAGCAGGGTCAGTGCCAAAGCTCCCCATTCCACCTGACCCTCACTGCTCCCCTTCACCATGGCCAGCACTAATGCCTCTGCTGGAGTTTTTATTTATCCCTGCAATGCACTTGTGGGGACAAACCGTCAGTGGGGGAATTCAGCAACTCCTGCAAATGCTTCCTGAAATAAACAGGGAGTGGCTCCATACAGGTGAAGGGCACTAGAAACACAGATTTGCTTACCCTTCAACAAGTTRTTCCCTAAATAATGGATCCCACTGCATGGGTTTCATCTGTTCTTATTCCAAGCTATGCCTTCATTTGTTCAAATGAGAACTCAGACTTTCAAAAAGAAAAAGAAAGCAAGCATGGAGAGATTTGATACAAAATATAAACTCCATATATCAGAAGGAAAGAAAAGAGAGCTGTAACCAAACATACAGCACCATGTGCAATTTTTTTATTTCCATCTTCCAAAAATAGTAACATTTGTCCATGTAGCAAGATCTCCAGAGATACAAATCAGGACCAGCAGGGTATGTGAGCAAATATATGGAGCACCCGGAGTGTGGTAACTACTGACATTGACTTACTTTATTAGAGGACATTTGTCTCAAGAACCTTTCAATGTATTCTTGAGACCATTTCAAGAGGTGCTTTCAGAGTGGGAAGCCCTTAATCACAAACCACTTGAGACTGCTACAATAAACTCCTTAATGTTAAGATTTACGCTGCTGTTATTCCACATGGACTTATTAGGGATCCTCTGACATGAGCTGTTAGAGGCTGCTGTTCTGGTCAAGAAGTCTGAGTTTCTTTCACAAATACACATGAAAACAGGGGCACRAATACCCACTGGGAAGCAGAACAATTCGTGGTGGCCCCAATTTGCTTCTCTTCCACTGCCTGTCCCTGTATCACCCCGCTCTGCTGGCACAGTTCTGCTGAGGTGAAAGGACACTCAGCAACCTGTAGTTGATTATTAAGCAGCCCTAAAGACAAAATCACAACTGGAGAAACAACAACTTGCGTGGTGTACTGAAAGATATAAAATGTCTAAAAAAAGTTAACATTTAAAGGGTTGGTTAACCTGGAAGCAGGAACAGCTTTTGCTCAGTTTGTGTGAAATAGGTCAAACAGCTTTTTCCCTCCTCCCAGTCCCTCAACTGCTACAGAACACAGCAAGGTGTGCAGACCTGGCTCTTGGTCACACATAGCTTTCTGGATATGACATGCCGCTGTCCCCACACTTTTAACAGCCCCCTAAATATGAACCAATATTGCACAGAATGAGCTGTGCTTCCAAAACACTGTGTCAGAAATGCAATATGCAAGTTCAACAGCGTGGGCTTATTTCAACGAATTCGTATCACATCAGATTCAGTTTYCATGTTTGTCCAGCACAGCCTTAAAGCCAAAATTCAAACCATGAGCCCTCCATAATGCACTCTATTCTACTACAGACACACACCAGTTAGGAGGGGAAAAAAAAAAAAAAAAAGGAGTTCCTCCAGGTTAAGTATTTCCCTGACCTCTTTTTGAACTCAAACACACCATTGTTCCATTGTCACCTCAGATTATTTGTCAGCTGCCAAAACACCAACTTTTTATAGCTTTCCCTATTCAATCACACTCTTTTACTCTTCCTTCATCCACAGCCGGTGCACAACATCTTTTGACATGAAACTTATCTCTACTTTTTCCTTAGGAACAAAGTTTTTCTGCTCTAACTTCCAGAGCACTGATGKGCCTGGCACAGTTGTGTTGGTGTCACTTTGCTGCTGCACCTCAGCTGTTCACACAAACCTGGTTCTCTCCCCACCCTTTAAAATTCTGATTCCATGGAACTGGATAGGGAAACTCCAAGCTGCAGGTACTTTAAGGAGGTGGCAGGCAGCTGTTAAATCCCCAGGGACTGGTCCTTACCTTGCAGCATGCACCTGTAGGCAGACTCGGATATCGCGTAAATGTGCGGTGGCATCTCATGGCGCTTCTTCCCTCTGTACATCTCAATAATGTTCTCCGAATAAATTGGGAGGTTCTTGTAAGGATTTATGACTACACAGAACAGCCCTGAATAGGTCTGGAAAAAGAAAAAACAACATTTGTGTTAGTAAACAGTATTGAAATAGAGTAGTAAAGAACAGAAAGCCTTTTCACAGGTTCTATAATAYTTATTTTAAAACAAAATTGAGGTGCTTTTTGTAGAGCAACTCAAAGTACATGCTGTATTCAAATTATTGGTTTCTAGTTCTCTTAAAAGGTTTTTTAATTACCTGCATAAAAAGTAATTTAAAGATAATAAGCGTAGGTAAATTTCAAGAGGAGTATCTGATCTCTTTCCCACAGACATTTAAATCTCTCTTCCGTTTGCCAAGTTCCAGATTTAATGGAYACCTTTTGATGTTCAATTCCTTCAGTAAAATGTGAATTCTAGGTTATTTTCATTTTGAAGGAACTGATAATATCCATTGCTCTAGTAAACAATCTGGATGAGGGAAGAGCCTATTTCAAACACCATTATTTCTGCCATCCTGTTATTTTCCCCTTTCTGTCCGTCTTTCCTGCTCATCAGCCCTTCTCAATCTCATGGAGGGATCATTCCCTCCCCTGTCCCAGCCCAGCTGAGGGGCAGCCTGGCCCCTGGCCCTGCAGATGTTTCCCACTCTGCTTTCAGAGCTGACACTGCACAGAAGTGGCCTACCAGGATATCAAGGAACCAGCACAAATTGGWCATTGCTGATTGCACTGACCCTCACTGAGACATTTCTGTTGAGCCAAACGTGTCTCAAGTGCCACAGAACTGAGCCCACACTGAAGCAATGCCCATAGGGCTGCATTTCCCTGTGAGCCAAGTACCACAGACCCCTCCAGGGAGCTCCATCRCTGCTCCACTGCAGCTATTCCTAAGGAAATTATTCCAGGGACATCCCTGGCAGAAGGACAAGCACAGGCAGCCACAGCCACTGGGTTATGTGGGAGGGACAGATGAGCCTGGTCTGGCTCGGGATCAGACGCTGAGCTCAGACAGACTCTCTGCTCCCTGCACACACCACAGCTCTCCCGGGGTGTTCCCTGATCCACGGGATCTGGTTGGCTCTGGCCCTTTCAGCAATAAACAGAATTGACTGTTTTTAAGAAAGCAGAATCTCTCCATTCACTGTTATCTCCTCTCACGTTTGCACAGAGCGTTCTTTTTGGTCATTACTGAAATTCCCATCTTTACTAGCTCAGGAATGTGAGCAAGGCAGACCAGGTTTGGCAGAAATAGAAGGCATCTTTCTGAATGCGAGGAAAACCACATTTCTTACCTTTGTAGGTTGAGAGGAGAAAAAGAATGGGGAGAATAAGCAGACAGCATTAACAGCTTTGAGAGCCCAGAGYATGGAGCAGGTCCCTCAGGGTTCTTATAATATTTGTTGATTTTAAAAAGAATTGCTACTACACTGGTATGAACACAGTAGCTGAAAGTCCCAATCTGCCTCTTTTATTTCTTTTCTAAGTGAAAAAGGTTTTATTCGGAGGAAAAAATGCCCCCCTGTCCTTCCTACACCTCCACCAGCTTCTGGAAATAGAGGCAGAAGGTGTTCTCTGAACTGAGTCCAGGAGCACCATCAGCAAAGAAAAAGAACTTGGTTTCAAGCCAGGTATCCTGACATAGGCACATCTTATGTCCTTGGAGGAAAATAGTCCCTGTGCTTTGGGCAGATCTGCTGGGTGATAGAACTGCAGGGCCTTGCCACCTAAACAAGGTATTTATTTCTCAAGAGAAAGGAAACAGATCTTATCAGGGCAACTGACCCAGGCATAAAGAACAACTTATCAGTCATTAACTCAACATAACATGGGTCTGTTGGCAAGTGGGCAGCTCCTCCCTAGCCTCCTTTCCTACCACTGTCCCTCCTGCCAGGATCAGTGCTCCTGCCTTCACTTACTGACCTGGATACTCCTGCAGACAAATTTCAACCAGTACTGGTTGGAAACAGAGCATTTCCCTGCCCAAACCCAGTCGTGGTCACGGGTGATACTGGAAGGGAGGGCAGGACAGTTATTTGAACAGCTTGGTACAACCGTCCAAGGAGCTAATTAACGGGTGAACAATGGACACCCATTCGCAGCCACCCTCCCTGAGCTCAGCTGAGGTCACCCACAGCCATCTGTCACCACCACCAGTGACACGGAGGCACTGAGAACTGCCACAGGCCAGGTTTCCTTCCAGTCGAGGCTTCAAATGAGGGTAACCAGGAGGACATGTTTACCAAGGCCACCACACAATCACCAGCTCAGAGCGACAARGCAGCACCTCCCCAGTGCTCCTCCAGCACAGCCACAGCTTGGGAGAGAGCTCTAGCTATTCTAACTGCAGGGAAGAGCTGGGCCTGGGAAAGAATTCCCAGAGCCAGAGTCCACTCCAGACCTGTCCCAGCACAGATCTGACCAGTGTTATGGCAGCAAAACGTGCTGAGGCCAGCAGAGCTCTACCCTGCGGGAGGGCTCTGGACTCTCACCCAGCAGCACCCTGCACCCAGCTCTGCTTTTCACCCACTCAGCTTCAAAGATCTGCAATTYACCTCCCTGGGCTGCTGTTCCTYCTCTGAGCAAGGACAGAACTCCCARAACAGACACTGGTTAAGCTGGGAGGGCATTACTGCAAAACCCGGCTACGCTGGGTAGCTCTGTCAACAGCAACACTCCTATTTTTCTGCAAGTTCATTCAAAACTCTGACCAGTTGTTTTGGCTTTTTATGTTCCCAAAGGAAAGCTGTTGTTTGCTCCCCAGAATCGCTGCCCCTCCCTAGACATGAATAAATCAATCTGGTAAATAATAAAAAAAAAAAGGAAATCTTAAATGGTGGGAGAGAACAACTCTTTGAAAATTATCCTTCTCTCCTCCTCCCCCCCCCACCCCCCGTTGCTTTGGCATCTTTAGTTTATTTCCCCAGCACAGACATGGAGTAAATGTTACTGTTTAGCTACATTAAGAATTAAGAACCTAGAAAAATAAACTTAATAATCCAGCAGACCTCTACTGATAACACCTAACCTGGAAGCAACTCCAGGCTATCTCCTGAAGCAGTAATGGATGAACCTGGGAATCTGGAAGGATCAGAGTAAGCAAAGCACAATGATGCCCACAAAACTTGGCCAATCCAGAGAATATCTTGCACAACTGCAAAGGGTTCATTGAAGAAGCTCTATATTGAACAGGGCCAAATTACAAGTTATGAAGCACAAATTTCACCAGTGCTAGGGTTCATTCATTTATAAAAGCCTACAGGATAGGCTTTTATCCYAGACCATTCCCTCTGGGCCATGACACAGCTCTTTGCATGCAGCACCTTGAACGCCGTGATCTCCTGCATTTGTTACCCAGCTCACTCTCCTGTTCTTTCCCTGCAGAATTTAAAAATGAGACCTTTTTCAAATCAGCACCACCCTGCACAGCCTTAATTTATTCATAGGAAGATGGAACTGAATTTCCCCAATTTCCTGACTGTCATCTACTGCAGAAAGCAATATATGAACATATTGGTGGGCTGTCTTCATGGCTTGRTAGGCAGAGAAACACAGAAAGGATGCTTTTAGTGAGCCAAGTTTAATTGGGAGGGAGGCAAATGCTACCAAAATCTTGCACAGCTATTTTATAACTGCARGTCTCACAGTACATCCCTGTGCCTCATGCAGCAGATTGTAGGAAAGGGCTTTTTGCATGGAAACCAAACACACAAAAAGCAGAGATTGTTTTAAACCCTTCCAAAAGCAGCCATAGGAGGAATTATCAGGCATACATACACATCTGCTTAACAAATGGACACCCTGTTTAATGAATACTATCCTGCAGTATGTGGAATTGTCAGATGGGAGTAAGAGCTGGGATCAGCACTGGTGAGCTCCAGGAAGAGCCCAGACTGGATGGAGAACCAGACTTCATTYCTTTTTCAGCTGCCAGAGGTGAATGTGCATATTAAGAACTCAAAGGCAATCGAAGGTGCTGATTCACCTTGGACATCAGCATGATCAGCTGCAAACAGCTGGCTGTTCAAAACACACATTTCTGCTTTCCCCAGGAACAGGCTSCAGACAGGATCAACCCACAGCCACAGGACACCCTGGAATGCACTCTCMAGGCAGGACTCCAGACACAAAGAGCAAAGGAGAGCTCTGACAGAGGTTTGTTATACAAGCTCTCCTTCAGGACACTAAATGTGCACTTTGAAGGGTTCCAGATGTTTACAGCCCATATCCAGTAGTTTATCATGTAGTAATTTGTGTTCTGCTAAGCTGTCCCAGCCTGCAGAGCTCAGGATCCTGGCACCGGCCTGTTTCAAACTCCAGGCCATCCCTACATGGTGGGAGGGAGGTGGGTGTGAGTGAACAACTGACAGAGAGGGTGAAATAACTGGCAAACAGAGGTGAAAATACAYGGGAGCTCAGGCTCCAAATCTGGAATGTTGGTTTTCATGGCTTGTCTTCCCTTAAAACCACATCACCCCTTCCCTGTGCATCCACACATGGAGGAGTTAAGGGTACAGAGCCTGGTGCTATCCCTTGAATTCCTGCACTCAGGAACAAGCTGTCATGGTTGTTAGGKTGGTCCCTTCTGCCATGACATCAARAGGCCTCTTTAAAGCACCACTGGAGAGCACATCAGCAACATGCAAGAACAGTTTTGGCATTTGTGACAGTCAGTTTCCATCACCCCAGTACACAGGCTCAACATTTATCTCCAACTCTTCAAATATAAAAAGTGAGATTCACTCTATTACTACATAAATAATTAAGCTACAGTAAGTAAGCATCTAGACAGCTCTCATTAKTACCTGGAACAGAAACCAGCCCTTCCCAGCCTTGCAAGCAAGGCATGTGTTAAGCAGTATCCCACAACTAATGGAGTAGAACACATTCTCCAGGTTGAYAAATTGCCCCATCAGAGCATTTCTTGCCTGGTTTCACTTCCTGGGGTTACAAAACCCACCTTTCACACTCCAAGCCCTACTGAGTTCTCTGAGCTAGACGTGGTTTTCTCACAGAACACCTTTTCTCCCTGAAGTTATTCAATTCAGCCCTTAAAGAAGGGCAGGCAGGTCTTCAGTGCCAGAGGGGATGGAGCTCAGGCTGTGCCCTGGGGTGGGCACAACGCTGGAATCAAAGGGTGTCCACCAAAGGTAAGGAACAGCCTGGGAACCTCAGGTCAGAAAGGCTGGGGGTGAGAGCCACAGCTTAACTCAGGGSAGCTGAGGAGCTGAGGAGAAAGGGAAGCAGCACAACACATACACCACCTATTAATGAAAAAGCCCAGCCCACACTGGAGATGACTTGTCTGTGGATGCTCYCTACAGCTGGGGCTGAGGAGGCTCAGCAGTGCTGAATTTTCACATTCACAGCCTGCAGGTGATGCATTCAGACAGAACCCCCCTTCTCAGCTCAGCAGGGCAGGCTATGCCCTGCTCTGCCAGCTCCTCCTCTCAGACAGACACAGTCAGGGTCACAGCCTGAGCTCACAACTGCCTCAGCCACAGCAACTGCTCACAGCTAAAACATGAGCTAAGCTTGCACCAGGGCCAGAGCAGTATTAATATCCTTCCCCAAGGCTCCTGGAGAGCTACATGTTGGAGCCTGACTGCTCCACAGCCAGTGTTACAGCAGTTCTGCCACAGGCTGCAGGGGTGTCCTGCAGCACAGYGCACTGACCTGAGCATTTGGACAGGAGTCCAACTGCTGCTCCTTTTCACGCTCTTAATCCACCCTTCCTTTACAGAAACACAGAGTTTGTCAAGAACATGCACGTTTTCATACCTCTGAGGGCAAGGAGGGTCATTGATTCATGACCCTCAARTCCCCCAGACATTTCTGACCCCRCAGAGTTCTCTCAATTTGATCACAYTGAAGAGTCTTCCAAAAATCTGAGTTAATGTAAAAAAAAAAGCTCTTGAGCCAAAGCAGTTCTACTGCTTTGAATGTGAACCTCAGCATTTCCTCTGCCACATACTGGGTATTAGATCCAGTGACTGGTTTGTGTCAGGAAAAAGATGGAATTAAGCGACAAACTCTATTTTTAGCAGGTTTYTTTTAATACCAATCTTTGACACTCGGTAATGTGAAACATTCCCAACTGGACCAGCAGGAAAATTAAAGCAATTAGAACACAGATGCTTATATAATGCCACAGATTGTTCTAGGTTACACTCAGGCCTCACAGGAGGCAGCAGCTTAACAGAAGGAACAGCTTAAAGACAGCTCCTCCAGTGCAGAGCTGTAAGAGCTGCCACCCACAGCAGGCTCTGGAACTGAGGACTATGGTATAGCTCTCATTCTTTCCCTCTTCTGTTCCAATCAAACAGAAAGTRCATTAAAAATGAAATAATAGGGCTATAGACCCATTACAGAGGTAACACCTGCAATTATCAACAAATAACTGTTGCAGCATTTTATTTGCACAATAGTGAGCACGTTTTCTACTTCACTGGTRGAAAAGAACCCTGCAGTGCTGTGCCAGGAGAGCAGAACCAGCAGGAGGCTTCCAGGAACTCTCAGCCTCATATAAACAGCTTCCAACGCTTTTTCAAAAGTCTTGGCTTAAAAAACCATGGGGGAGTGGGCAGGGAAGATAGTGCACAGTTCACTGGAATTTGAGGGACTCCGAAGATTAATCTCAGGCTTTCCTCAAGCTTCACCAGCTTTTTGTCCTTCCCAAAGGAACAGCAAAACCAGTCCAAACCCCATCTCCCCCACACCATACACACCTTGGGTACCTGCCCCACCTGACACTTCCTACCTGAGCACCCAAACGTAGCCCATGGGCTCCCCAATACCCCCACCAGCTACACAGGCCAGAGGCCATCTGGATACTGGCACAGGTTAACCAAAGGCAAGCGTTTGAGAAATTCTACTCATTTTAATCCTTCTGACTGAATGAGGTCAGGAAGCAGTTAAGGAGTAGCTGCAATGATTTATGGGGGTATCAGAAAGCCACACAATCAACTGTGGGCAAGGGACCTCCTCCAGGAGAGCTGGGCTTAGAACACATGTGGCATMAGCAACTTATTTTTAAATAAATGACTATAAAGCCCACTGAATTTGAAATACCTTCGTTTTTACTGCAGCTTAATTACACCCTATGTTTGAGTGAGCAATTCCTTCATCCCATCCTACTGCAGTGGGCGCAGGAATGGGAGATTCTGACTGCACAACAMAGACTTCTGGTACTGCCAGATCATCCTTGCATGAGATAAGACACTCAAACTGGAATGTAAATAGACCCATTGAGTGGGAAACATGCCATTTATTCCAGAACTTTGCAGATGTTCACCTGCACTCACCAATCAGATCATTAAAACACAGCCATCTGAAGCTCAGATGTTGGACTTCCCTGGAAAATCAGAAGTTTGTGTCAAACCTGTACAGAACCCACCGTGCTGGTGTGTGCTGGAGCACTTAGGAGAGACACACTCACTGGGTTTGACAAAACATTTCTGTTCACTAGAGTACATAAGGTGATGTTTGTAAATTTAAAATGTGCTTTACAATTGGAATGGAAGGGTCTTCCTTGCCATCCAAAGAGCTTAAAATTGCTGGGAAGTGTCAMCCAGCCCTGACTTAGAAGTATTAACAGTTATTAGCTTATTCATTCCAATTCCAGCCAGGGCTTGCAATATCAAGCACAAGCGGCCTTCCATTTAAGTAGAAATGAGGTATTTACATTCCTGATCCATGCAATTATCTGCATTTGCAGCAACAGAAGTGCTTTTCATACTTTTTTTCACAGCCTGGCTGGATGGGGCCTCTGAGCCACCTGGACTAATGAACTTTCATGGCAGGGCCAGGAATGAGATGAACTTTAAGGTCCCTTCCAACCCAATCCACTCTGGTGTTTTATGACTTAAAAGTCCAAAATACTACAAAAAACTTACACCCAGTGCCTACCACRGAAACATTATTTAGAGTGTTTAGGAAGCACCCTGCTTTTTGCAGCCCTAGAAGTAGCATAGCTTATGTTAAAATTTGTATTGAGCTCAAAAGAAAAAAGATCATCTTGCTCTTAAAGTGAAAGAAAGGACTAACCAGCCCCACTCTCTTCCAAGTGCTGCAAAACCAAAATGGTAAAAAACTATTTAAAAACTTTTCCAAAAATTGATAAAAATTTTGCTTTCAGATCAGCCATTTGAATCAAATGACACAGCAAACTGAGTAGAAGCCTCATTTTGAACATAACTGACATGCCTATACATGGGCTTTCTGAACAGACTGAGGTTAATAAATACATTGTTAATTGTTAGGGTTGAAGTTGTTAATTGTCTAGTTGAAGCGTAGACATATCAAAATGAAGAAAACACCTCTTCCTACACCAAAAATTCCTCTGTAGTTCTCAGACTCCATTAGTAGCTCTCCAAAGCACCCAACCATCTCCCCTCTGTATTGCCAAGTGCAGCATCTGTTCCTCCTAGCACTGCATTTCCAGACTAAATCCTTCTTTTTACCTCCCCTGTCACTTCCCACCAAAACCAGAGACCCATTTCAAGGCTCTCCCTTTCCCAGTCCCCTCTGRAGCTGGGCTTCACACCCCCACTACAGCAAGGTGACACCACAGACCCCTGAGCCACAGCAAAACTGCTCCTGAGCCACCACAGCACAGCAGCCTGAGGACCCCAGAGTCCGTACCTTCAAATGCCACACTGGAACAAGAAAATTTGGAAGCTGCTTCATGAAAAACCCCAAACCTCATGAAAGGAAAATTACTGGAGCAGTAATCTTGTCCATCACAGCTTGTGACAAAGAATTAAATCAAGTGTGGTCTTGAAAACATGGAAGCATCCAGGGCTGAGGAACCCTTTCCATCCACTCCTTCCAGTGGATCTCCTTTCTCCATTTCATTGTCTGATTCAAAGATTTCTTCCCCTCATGAAATCATATTTTGCAGACACAACTTAATCACAAACCCAAACAAGGGTTGCTATCTAGAAGCCTCCACATTGGCATTTTATATGTAGATCTTACAAGAATAAAGAAGTTTCCTCACTCGATGGTAGAGACCTCCGTGACACAAAACTGACTAGAACTACTCCCTTCTTAAATCAACACCCCCAGAAAGTCACCTGGAACCCAATCCAYCTTGGGAGAAGAATATTTAAGAACCACCACCAAACCAGTCTGAGCAAAATCATGTTTATTCCAAATCTTCAAAGGACCTCCTAAGCCTGTGGGTATTTCTCCTGGGTGCCCTCCCAGTGAACCACCTCCAGCTCCTGAGCTGCAGCTGAAGGATGTCACTAATGCAGGCTGAAGCCAGGATTAAAGCTGGCCACTCCAAAGCAGGGTAGGCACAACAGTTCAGTTTTGAAGCTGAACAGTCAATGCTCACAAGCGTTTCCAGGAACCAAAACCCACTCCAGCAGGATATGAAGGATCTATTTAGAGCATTAGTGACTCAAATGATATGTAAGATACACTGATATCCCTAGAAAAGCACAGGATTTGGGGAAGTTCAGCTGTGAAACACAACGGAGAGTGAAAACTCCAAGCAGAGGTAAAAGTAATGAGAAAATAAATAAAGCACTGCTGTTGGTGGGTGCGCCTTCACAGAACCAGCATTTACACTCAAAAGAAACCTTATGGCAAGAAATGGAATAGATGACATTAAAAGTGGAGCAAGAAATTAAGGTATTTCATCTCCAAAGCAAAACTRGGATCACTATCATTTACACTCCAACCATCCTTCCCATCAGATCTTACACAAGTCCTGCTCCTTTTTTGTGTTCTGGGCTGCCATGAACAGACCTCAAAAAGACAGGCCCAAGCACTGACATCATGCCTTTACAAGCCGCCAATCTTCCATATTCTCCGCTTGTGTTCATCTCCCGCAGCACRGCAGTGATGCTCAGAGCCTGAGATCATGTCACTTGGCAGGCATTAGAGATGCTGCAAGTTCCAGAAACTCCTGGCCACCCCTACTTGGATGTTACATGAAACTGTTGGAAGTGAGCATCGCTGCCCAGGTCACTTTGGGCTTTAGTCAGCCTCCCTGTTCCTGCAGCAGCRTCATCCTGGACATGGAGATCACAGACAGATGACTGGACCCACCAGCCAAATCCCTCAACTCWTTTGTTTCCTTTCTAGGGATTGAAAGGAAATGTGTCTACTTCAGTTGACATTCTTGCATCTTCCACCTCCTAGAAAGGCAACAGTGCATGCTGCATGTCGGGAAATTCCAGGGCTCCAAATCAGATTCACCACCTGCACCTCAACTGCTAGAAACCAATACCAACATTTAAGATTTGTTTGGCTGTAATGGGGGTACTATCTGGAAATCAAACCTTTAACCAGCTCCCAGCAATACGGCCAAACCACCAGAGTTTCCTTCAGCTCAGTTAACTTTAGCTCTTTTCCTTACACCAGGCAAACCTCAACAGGAATTGTGGGCAATGGCTAAAGGCTGTGCCAGCAGCAGCGCCACATTCATGAATTTCAGGGATCCCCAAAAGACACCCCTACACTAAAAACCCCACCAGCTTGAGTTTTTGAGGTTTCTCTATGGCTTGTGAATCTTTGCAGCATTCACTCCTTGACACTTCTCACCACTGCTCTTCTCCACACCTTCACAGAGTAAACYAGGTTTTATTACAGCTGCATAGAACCACTGCTCATGGGAAGAGCAGCATCCTCCAGCCATGTCCCTGTAACTCATGCATCCACCAAAAGCCAACAAATCCAGGAGCTTCCTAACCCCAACCAACTCCTCCCAGCTGGGGGCAGGGAGGGCTGTGACAATATCCACATGCACTGACCCCCACACCAAGCCAAGGAACAAGTTCCAGTCTGCCTCAACAGAGAAAGAATGAATCCTTTTGGGAAGAGAACAAAGGTAAGGCACCTGTCAGACACCACCCCCCTGACAAGCCAGTCTCTCACAAAGGTTTGTCAGCCATGCACCGTGACACAGTCCTGTACCCTCTGCATGTGTACACCAGTGACAGGTTCTCACACCAASCCCCGGGAACATCTGTAGCTGTGTTTGCTGCCTGCAGTCCCTGCACTAGAGCTCGCTGTGACATTTAAGGCCTTCAGGTTTTTAACCTTCATAATGAAACAGGGTTATAATAGTTGGAATGAATGTCAGTCATAACAGCCATCATTAGGATTGATACACAGGCTGAAAACTTTTGACCTATCCGCCTGTTTACTTTAGTTTTCAATYCAGTCCCTATTAATTATCCAATTAGTTTCCTTATGTAGGAATCATTCCAGATTTTTACTCAGCTCTGCTGTGAGCACCTTGGTGTAAGGCTTGGAAGAGGAAGCTGATAAAGACACACAAATATAAAAAAAACACTTTGTAGCTGCATRTAATTTTTARTAAGTCCAAATATTATCAAGGGTCAAGCTAAAAAGGCACCCCCTAATCCCCAGATGGAGGGGGAAATGAGCCAACTATCAGGACTAAATAAAATGGATTTAAGCTTCAGGACAAGTGTTTGAAAAGAGATTCAAGCATTTAAGCATTTAGGCAGATGTTCCAGTTTCTTTTCAGACAGAAAGTCTCCTTGTAGCTGTTGTTGACTCCCSGACCCAACAAGTCACTGTGCAATCAGTCTGCCAAGAGAGCAGGAGCTGCTCCCAGCTGTAGGAACAGACCTGGGACAGAGCCCAAGGGAGGAGCAGGGTCAGACACAGCACCAAGGGTACCGTGATTCCCAACTCCAGAGCATGATGGAGATAAGCAAGATGTTCAATTAGTGCTTCAAAAACCACTGGGAAAAGAATGCTTTATCTTATTGGTTTATTTTAATCACTTGAAGACATCCTTTCCTGGCCACTAGGCTGATATTCGGTTCCAAAAACACATTTTGCACTCCTAGTACTCTCCAACTTCATCTTTTAAATACCAGCAGAGCCTCTTATTGYCATTTTTAATATGCAGCAAGTTAAAATGAGATGTGCTCATTCACATGAGCAATTAAAGACAGCAATTCAGCAAAGTGAGGATTTCTCATTTCCYTCAGCCCAAGGAAGCCACTTGCCTGGATCAGTTCAGCACAAGGCAAATGCTCCAAGGAGCAGCATGAGCAGAGACCCCAAGCTGCCATTTCACATTCTGTGGCTGAAAAATGCTCACAGAATTGTATAATTTGTTTTATGACAGAGTTCTTGACCTGTATACCTCATGGAAAAAAGACTATGAAGTAACGTAAATGCTGGGGATACAAAATATTWAGGCTACCAAAATCAAACCCAAGACCGACTCCAACAGTAAAGGGATGGGAATCAGGTAAGTTCCGCTGAATTAGCRCCCAGAATGGATCCCATAATTAGTACTTACATAGATGAGCCCAGAGTAATAGCGATCCTTTAAATTATGCAATACAGAGGCTTCATTTAAACAGGTTAATTCTGCCATGTCTTCCACTTTAGAGAACTTGGGAGGATTCATCTTCTGAACATCATCTTTATTGACGAGTGCTTTCTTCCCATTCTCCGCCAGTTCGACCAACACCTCATCCCCTTTCTCCTCCTTGATGCTGGCTGCCTCGAAGCCATGGCGCTCCGAAGGGATCCACACCAACTTTTTAGCAGTCCAGTCAGCCTGGGTGGCAGGGTTGTAGATGACAGCCCTGTCCACGAAGAGGTAGCGCTCCGGATCCTCCTGTCCCAACCTCTGTGCCATCCCAGGAAGCGAAGGTGTCCAGTCCCAGTTGCCCTGTCAGGGGAGAGGGAAAAGCAAGGAGCRTGTTACACACCAGCCACACTCTGATCCATGCCAGGAGTGCAGTGTGGCACAGCAGTTAAATGACCCATCACCAATATCTTCTCCAGGAGAAGCAGCATCAGGCATTTGTCCTGGTCTGGAGAAGCTGCAGCACAACTGAGAGCCCCACTCACACACCTCAGCACAAACCAATGCCACACAAAAGTTCAGTGACCTGTCAGGTGCCACCCAAACCCAATGCAGGACAGACAGCAGGGACTCGTTCCAGCTGTGCAGCAGCAAGGGAGAGACATGAGAGCAAGAGCTGCAAGCAGGAAAAACACACACCTGTRTGCTGGGCTGAGATAAGGAAAGAGAGCAAATGGAGCAGAAGCTTGGCAGTAAACTCAGCTGCAATGGAACAGTGAAAAACAAAAATACACCGACAGATACAAACCCATAAATCTGCTCAGTGRATTCTGCTGCAGAAACCAGAAGGTGGCAAGGACATGTTTTAAAATCTGGATTTTCAGCTACAGACAAGAACTTGAGACACTTGAGGTTTCCGCAAGCCGTTAAGGCAGCTAAACCCTGCTCATATTCTTCCTGAAAATCTTTGCATTTCTACAGCCTGCTCCTTTTCTCAGTCCTGAGTGCTGACATCACCATATTCCAAAAAATGTCTCCAGCTCTCAAGTTTACCTCAAAGCTCAAAACACTGCAAGGACTGATGCTGGATTTTCCAACAGCTCCACGGGTAATTTAAAGCAGAAAGAAAAACTCTGGACTGACAAGAGCCCCTGAACACTCATTTTACCTGTCTGCCTCCATCCAAGAGAGGCCCCAGCCCCTTCTGTAGGCACTGCTGTCACAGCCAGGATCCATGGAGCTGGAGATCCCTCTGGAACTGCCCACGGAGCAGCAAGGTAAAACCTSACCTCTCATACTCAGGACTGTAAACATCTTGGTTTGTAACACACATTTTTCATGCTAAGAATGGTACATTGGCTATGGGAGCCTTTTCCAGCAGGTAACCCAAAGGTCAGCTTGGGAACGAAGCCAGGGAGGTTCCCAAACTTCATTTGCCACCTTTCCTACCATGGCACGTGCCCTGATGGAAGTTCCGCAACCCAACCCTCCTGAGAAGAGCACATAATTAAATGGATAATTGCATCTCCATCTAAGGCAAAGAAATTTGTTACATTTTCCAACTTTAGCGTAAAGCAAGCGTGAAGTCACTGAACCCTTCAGAGGTGCGAGGAGCAGATCCCTTAGCACAGATGGCTTAATTCAAATCAAGATACRATGACTCAACATTTAAAGTATTTTAGAAGAGCCTCTGAGAAAAAAAATTCCATGAACAAAGATAGAATCGCTGAGGGGACACCTTAAGTGATAGCTGGACTCCTCCACCAGGAAAATGAAGGTATTAGTCAATGAATGCTACATTTGGCTCTACAAGCCCACAGAYTAAATAAACCAGTTTTGAACCCCAAGTGAGAAAGGTGACTGTCCCCACTGTGCCAGACTCCAGCCCAAGTCCCAACAAAGCCCTAGAACCCCAGTGTCATCCTGGCGTGCCAATACCCTTCGGTGTCAGATCCTGGCTGCTCCCTGGGCAGATGTGACACAGCCAGAGGCAGCCAGGACTCCGTTTTTACACACCGAGAGGCAGTGAAACCTGAAGGTCAAATAAAGCTCATACGACAAAATTAGCCATTATTGTTCCCAAGCGGAATTAAAGGGTGAAGACTGAAATGAATGCAATCATATATGACTGCATACACCAGGCATATCCGAACGGTGTAACTGACTTTATAGCAGTTCCTGGGGATAAAGCTGAACATCGGGGGATCACCGGTACTTTCAGAGTCATTCTTGCACTCGGGCTCTCAATCCCACAAAGCCCATCACTAAAGACCCTCCKCAATAGCAAAGCAAGCTGCAGCTCACCCTACCCAGGGCTCCTCCGCTAACAATGGCATTCAAATGAAACACACAAATGAGCACATTTATCATGCAGGAATCCAGCACTCCCAACAGACGACGTGAGAATAAAGGCAAAAAAAATCCAAAAAACCCCCACACACGCTCTGAACAAAAGGGGGGCGGGGGGCACGGCGGGGCTGGGCCGGCGGGGCATCCCCCGGGCCAGGAGCGGCCCGAGCAGCGCCCCGGGGCCCCCGCCGTCCTGCCCCTCACCGRGCCCGAAGGACAAAGAGGCGGCCGCGGGCTCGGCCCGGAGGGGCCCTGAGCGACCGCAGCCCCGCGCCCCCCGCCCGGGGCCCGCGGGGAAGGCAGAAAATGGCCGAAAACGGCCCCCTCCTCTCACGGCCGGGGCCGGGACCGGCAGCGGGGGGGGGAGGGCGGCGCGGGCGGGCGGCCCAACAAGGGGGTCTTTGTGTGCCGGCCCCGCCGCCCCCGCCACACCCCCGCC
>NW_026623867.1:35481-45807 GCF_030028575.1 Malurus melanocephalus | reverse complement strand
GCCGCGCCCCGCCCCCGCGGCGCCCATTGGCTCTCGTCACCCCGCAGCGCCGCTCTCATTGGACAATCACCACGCCCGTCACRGCGACCCCGCCCCCTGCTGCAGCACGGCCGGCGGGGGCGCGTCCCCGGTGCTGCAGCGAGCGGCGGGCGCGCGCCTCCCCCTCACCCGCCCGCGCGGCCCCGCGGCCCGTCCCTGTCCCCGTCCCTGTCCCTGTCCCCGTCCCTGGGACCGCCACCGGGGATGCGGCCGGCATCGGAGCCCGCTGTGCAGAACCCGGGCGCGCTCCCCATACCGTCCCGCGGACCCGGCCGCAGCCCTTTGTGACCGCCCCCGGGTCACTCCCGGCCGGTCGCAGACACGCGGTGTCCCGGCCCGTGTGTCCGTGCCGGCTCTGCAGCCCCTCGGCCCAGCTGCTTCAGCCCGCCAGGCCCAGCTCCTKTTTTTCCCCTCCTTAAACATCACCCCGAGGTTTCGGAGCCCTCGCCCGCTGGCCGGCACCTTTTGTGGGCCAGGTGGGGAGGCGGGAACTGCAGCAGGGGAAAAGAGATATTTGCGGGGCCTCTTGAGAGCCTGGTGGGCTCGCTGCTCTTTGGGAATGGGACCAGGTGCGTTTTGGAGCAGCCTCCGGGGGCTGCGGCCGGTGTTCATCACGAGAGCTGCCCAGCGCCACGGGCTTCCCTGGCCTTTTCCAGAGCCTTTCCCAGAGCCTTGCCCGTGTTTCCTCCCTGCCTGAGCTCCACGGGATCACACATGGTACCTTCAGCCTCCCGGGAGCGGCCACAGCCTCTCCCCAGACCATGGCTGCCTCCTGCCCCCGTGAAAGCCAAGAGATCCAGGGTTCCCTTCCAGGCTCCTGCCCTTCCCACCCTGATCAGGCACACACGARGTGCTCAGGAATTAGAGCCATTTTAGTGAAATGAATTAATGTGACTGCAAGGGGGTGATACCAGGAGATGTGGCAGGAGGGAGCATCAAACCTGTCCAGGAGCAGAGCTGGATGGATCTTGGGAAGGGCTGCGGCAGGAGTGAGATCTCTCACATTTTCMCCGTGCTTAGGAAGCAGGACTTTCKATGATCTCCCTGCCCAAAAGGAAGTGTTTGAAATCATACCTGCCATTGCARTCCTACTTAGCATTTTTTGGTTGGATTGCTGGGTTCAAAAGGAGGCAATCAGACAAACTGTGGGGAGCCAGGCTMCTGGCACAGAGCTGGGAATCCCTGGGTCACCCCAGCCCATCACTGCACATGAATCGGTTCCTGCACAGCTCCCGGTGCTCGTGGTTCTCTGAAAGTCTCCCTCGTAATTACCATTGCAGTGGGAGGTCTTGCACATCCTGTTTCTCTGAAAAATCAGGGTGTTGACTCGCAGGCAGATGAAAGCCAGAAGGCTCGACTGGTTCCTCCCGTGTTTCGSTGTGCAAGCCCTGTGCCACTCCCGGGCAGCACAGCTCTGTGGCCACTGCCCCAGCAGCCCGAGGCAGCTGAGTGAGGCAACCCCATGTGGACTTCGGGTTGCCTAAATGCAGGCAAGTCCTGGGATTTGCACTTTTCCCTTGCACAGCCATCAGTTCTCCATGAGATGAGATGCTCACCCGGTGTTCACAGAGCAATACCAGCTCCCTGCAGTGCCAGAACTTCCCAGAAGAAGCCTGGTGAGTGTTTTGCTCCCTTTAGAAAGAGCACAGGCGCAAGGAGCAGCGCCAGGAGCAGCACCATCACCAGCTGTGGTCCCCCCTYGGGGCAGCCGAGAGCTCCTAATGGTGCAGCATCCAAACCCCAACACCCTCATGCCTCAGGGCAGCACCTCCACATCTCACTGCGTCCAGAAAATTTCCATTTTTAGACATTCACCACCGTTTAAAAGAGAAATAGCAATAGTACCCAGAAAACATTAATCTAGACACAGGCTGTTTGGGGAGTTTAGTTTCTTTTAGGAAATTATTTCCATGGAAAATCCTTGAGGATCCTGTAGATGCCATGTGGAGCATGACAGGGTACAGCAYTGGGTTATTATTTTTATCACACAATTATTTTTATCCAGGCTCGTGTTAGGAAGGAATTCTCCAAATCCATTCAATGTCTTTAACCCATGGAGGGAARGAAAACATTTCTGTCTAACCCAGGAGACTGGAAAGAGCAGAGACTGGAGGAAGCAGAAAGAAACATCTTCCATACAGGATTTGTATTTGAGATTTAGGTCACTAATTCCAAAACTGCAGAAGGCAGAAGGCTCCTGATACCATGGCTGCCAGGGCAAAGCCTGTCCCATGGGTGTTTCCAGAGCTGGAACAAGGCAGGTGAACAAGAACCACTAAAGCCTGAAGCAGCGCTTGATGTGTTTAAAACAACATGAATTTAGGCAAAGAATGCTCCATTCATTTCTAATTTAGACGCTTTGCTCCTGGTGGTGGCATTGGAAAGCTCCTTTCCATACTGGGTGCTGTGCCCCTCCATCCCCAGGCTGGGCAGGACAAACTTCCACAAGGGGAAAACACCCCTGACACCCCCACAGCTGCTTGTTCTGTCCCATGACCTTACAGCACTCACAAATGAGACAAAAAAAAACCCTTGTTCCCTGATGATTTGGCACTTTTGCTTCCTGCAGAGGCTGGTGTCCCCCTGTCCTGCTTTCTGCCTATGGAAGCTTTTGGATGCATCTCCAGGAGTTACAGGCTCAGATCTGGCCTCCCCCAGGAGCCCCACAGGTCCCACAGAGCAGGACATCTTGGCATCTTTCTGGGTGAAGTTTGTCCTCCATAGTTTCAAGTCCTGAATAATTTTGAGCCAGGGTTTAAATTCCATCTTTAAATGCAGGAGTTGCATATGCACAGAGCAAGGTTTGTGCTCAATAATGACAAGGGGACACCTTCATAAAATCCACGTGGATTCAGTTTCTAGTTCAAATCCTGACCTGCTGTGACTTTGGGTGGCCACAGCACCTCCCTTGCCAAAGGGAAGAGATGTCACTGTGCCCGTTTGCCCTGTCAGAGGTGAGGTCACCTTTGATGCCCAAAGTGCTGTGACTCCTTCGAAGGAAGGTGGAGGAAAAGGCAGAATTGCTCGTGCACAAAGTGCTGTGACTCCTTCGAAGGAAGGTGGAGGAAAAGGCAGAATTGCTCATGTACAAAGTGCTGTGACTCCTTTGAAGGAAGGTGGAGGAAAAGGCAGAATTGCTCATGTACAAAGTGCTGTGATTCCTTCGAAGGAAGGTGGAGGAAAAGGCAGAATTGCTCGTGTACAAAGTGGCTGCTTTGTTGTGTGGGATCAAAACAGAGAGGCGTAGGGATAAAAGATAAGTTATTTCATGAGAAAACTACTTTATTATAAACATTTCTGTGTGAGAAGCTTGAAAGGAATGGGAAATTCAAGCCTCATGCTCGATGCTTGTGTTTCAAAGCCTTCCRAGCTGTGCTAAATGGCAGTAGGATGAGGTTACATTTATTCTTGCAGCAGTCTGTCCACCAGGGCCACACCAGTTATTTTATCTTGTGTGTCAATAGGAAACRTTCCCAAACAGGAGGTGTTCACACAGGGATCAGCACCAAACACGAGCTCCATTGTCTCAYCCAGCATACATTTCAGTCCTGGAGTGTTTGAAAAGTTCACTAAATCAGGAATGGAAAGTGTGCTCCTTCCTCTCCCAAGGGGATTGCACAAGGGCTGCTTGGCTGAGCTGTTGTGAACCTGATGTCACCCCAGCAGAAATAGCCACCTCTGCAGGGAGCGAGGCAGGGCCTGAGTGCAGAGCGACGGGTTTGTGTCTGCTCCAGGCACACCTCAACAGCCCTGTGACATTTCCTCACRGGCTGTGACATTGCACGGAGCATCTCCAGGGGCTGCAGCAGAGCACAGGGCTGGGATCCATCTCGGATGTTGCTCCAAGCCCTGGGCATGCACGGGGGCTGTGCTCAGCTGCTCCTTCCTTCCTCTCCTCCTTCCCTTCACTGTCACACTGGGAAGCAGTGGGAGCTGGGAAGGTGGAGCAGGATTTTCACAGCYGTGACTTCCACTCTCCRTGCAGGGCTCTTCCCTCGAGGAAAWGGAGGGCTCATTCTCAAGTCTCGGCTTAAAACCACCCAGAAAYCTGAAGCTCCCTTCTCCCCTGGAAGCAGGAATTTGTCTGTGAGATCTTCCCTCCCCCGCCCCGCTCACCACGCCCTGGGATCRGAAATGTCCCTGGAAAACCGCGTGTGCCAGGTTTGGGAAGCTGCCCTGGTGCTTCTGTCTGACTGAGAGCTGTCAGTTCATCGGGCTGGACTCTCATCCCCCCAGTTACACCAGTTTGTGCCATGAAGCACTTATCACTTGCAGTATTGTTTATAAGGGAAGTGATTCAGCCATCATATGGTGRAAAGACCAGAAGGAAGTTTTATTGAGCGTCTTAAGATCAGAGGGTAAATCAAGCAGGATGGACATCAAAAGACCATCWAGGTCAGCCTCATTAGGATTTTTCAGACTTTAATAAAGAGAATGGTGAAGGTTTCCCATTTGCCTGGGGATCTCTGCCTTGTCCAGAGCTGGCCTTTACTCAGCACAGCTGCAGGATTAGGTGTGTGGATGCCAGCAGGATGAGCCTGTCCTGCRCAGCTCTTCCGATGGGAAGGATTCCCCTGTCACCCTTTGCCTGGAGGGTTTGTTTGTAGCCTGGTTTCTCGTGCCCCATCTCCATTTCCCATGGACAGGGCTCAGCCCTGGGGCAGCACCCACCATCCTGGCTGGACAATCTATTTATCCCATCCYCCTGCCCACACTGCAGGGGAAGAAATTGTCCCATAAAATGGGGAAAGAAATGCCCCAWAAAACTGGGAACTCAGTGCCCCATTTGTATCTGGGCACTCCCAGCAGGATTATCTGGCATTTGTTTTATACAAGTACAAAAGTGACGCCAAGGCACATGAGCCCCCTGAAGGCCCAGGGTTTCGCCCCTCCCTGCAGTGGCCCTTGGTCCTTGAAGGGACCAAATCTTTCCTCTTGAGCCAACACCTCCATTTGAGACCATTGACTCCCTCGTGGAGATGACTTCACTCAACCAGTCCATTTTTTGACCAATTAAGGGATCACCAATGAAGAAACAGCACAGAAAAGTTCCCATCAGTGCCCTCGATGGGAACCCTGGCCATACCCTGTGGACAAGGAGAGGCGTGGACAATGGCAGAGCAGGCCATTCCATGCAGGTCTGGGGCCATGCCATGCCAAGCGGGGTGGGACACTGGGCAGTGAGGGGACCCTCGGGCCAGGCCTGCCCCAGGTGTCCCCCAGCCCTCAGGATGGGACCACTCTGCCAACCAAGGCTCCCCCTGCACATCCCAGCTCCACACCCTCCCTGCCACCTCCCAGAGGCTCTTCCAGTGCCCAAATGTGCCAGGAAGGAGCAAAAACCCTTCAGAGCCCCCTCTGAGGAGCAAGCACCCAAGAACTGAGTGAGGACAGCAACAAACAGACCCCAGAGGAAAGCCTTCCACCAAAGAGAAAAGATCTGATGGCTGCTGGGATGCCTGGGGAGCCTGGGCTACATTTTAGAGACAAACAAAGCATTTGGGATGTCTCCCTGCCTTGTGGAAAGGTGTGAGCTCCTCAGAGCCCTCCTGAGGACAGCACRGACATTGTCCAGCGCTCCAGCAGGTCCCACCAAGGCCAGCAGCAACTTCAGCTCCTTCAGAGCTTATGTCTGCCTGAAAAACCACAGGAGAGCATTCCCAAGCCCTGCCTTGTGTCCGGCAGACCTGTACAGGCCCAGGTCCTGGCAGCTCCCCCAGCCTGGTGCAGCCTTCTCACACCTCCACTGCAGGGCCAGGCTGCAGCCCTGCCCCGCTGACCATCCCAGTGCCCTGCCAGCAGCCAGTGAGGGCATGCAGGGTGTGCCCAGGCAATCCCAGTGTGCTGGGGGTTTTCCCAGCTTCCCTCACAGCCTTCTGTCAGACTCTGCAGTCTTTAATTGGGRCTGATTTACGGCATTTTTATTGCTGCAGACAGCCAGCAGTTGGCACGGCAGGCAGCTTTAATATTACTTTTGCATTTTGTTGTTGAATCACCAGCTCGGAAGGCAATTGTGGGGCTTTTTATAGCTGCAGCCTGGCACCAGAGCTCCTGTCCGGGCTCTGGGGAGCTCAGAGTGCCCCTCGGGGCCAGCAGGAGCATGGGCAGCTGCCCCCAGCAGCGGGCAGGGGTGGTGTGAGCAGCTCAGGGAGCATCCCCGGCCCTGCAGCTCCAGCACCGCTGGCAGCTCCTGCCCTGGGGCTCTGCTGGCTTGGAGCTGCTGGCCTGGAGATTGTCACCATCCCAGGGTGACACAAAACACAGCTTCTGCTGTGGAACAGGAGATACTGTCCAGGCTGGGCCTGTGCCCTGCCTCGAGCAGGGTCACTCCCAGCTCAGCACAGCTYGGAGGCTGGGCAGAGGAGCCTGTCCCAGCTGCTCTCACCCTCCCGTGTCCAGCAGAGATTGTGACAGGCACAGTGGCTGTAGGACGTGTCCTGTGCTGCTGCTCACAYTTTCCATTCATGGTATCACTGCATTTTGTGGTGTCACAGGAGTGAAGGGGCTCATCCTGATCCTATGCAGGGGTGTGACCATGAGAGGGAACAGGGTGGTGTCCTCTTACCAGTTTGTCACACACAATTTCTTTCATCATATTACAGTCAAGAAAGGACTTTTTTTATTTGTCTTATTCCAGTCAAAGGAGCCCACTGGTCTTCACAAATCTCCTCCATATTATTMATCTTCATCTTGAAAGCAGCAGGGTCTGGCCTGGTGGACCGCAGCTGTAGACACTGCACGCTGGAAGCTCAGCAACTGAGAGCAGCAAGCTGGAAGAGAAATTCTGGCTGGGGAATGTCCCTGCTGGAGGAGGGGGAGCAGTCAGCATTCCTGCCRCCATCCCCCCACCGCAGCACTGCATCCCTGGGGGGAGCAGGGAGCTCCCTTGGCAGCCGGGCTGGGATGGGATGGCAGCCACAGCCACCGTCCCATTCAGTCGCGTTCAATCCCATTTAATGATTGACTGAACCCTGCTGGGTTAATTACCGAGCCGATACTCRGCTATCAGCTGGTCGGTGAGTTTGTAACTCATCCCCAACCCCTTCCCTGGRCTGGGGAGGGAGGCTGGGGGATCGATCCCAGCCATGGCAGTGGACAGGCTGCCTGGGGCGGTGAGGATGAGCAGGGTGAGGAGCAGTTATCCCCTGGCACAGCCCACACTGCACRTAGTGCTGCAGAGCACAGCCCCGTTAAATGGGCCCAGTGCTACCCTGATGACAAAGGGAAAAGGAGCTTGCATGTCCYTGTGAGGGTCAGGCCTGTCCCTTTGTGCCCTGAGCACTGGGATCCTGCTGGCAGRTGTGCCTTGTCCCCAGGCCACAGCCCCAAAGGATCACAGAATCRTCAGCACTGGAAGGCACTGGAGATCATCCAGCCCGACACCCCTGCCAAGGCAGGCTCACCTCGAGCAGGAGCTCATCCAGGTGGGGTTTGAATGCTATTCTTGGTGGGAGGGGTGGTGATGTGGTGGGTGGGGAAAGCTTCAGCCTCCCCATCGCAGTGTGAGCAACCAGCACAGGCAAAGGGCTGCAGCAGAGCACTCCCTCCTGCTCCAAGCCCTGCAGGGACAGCTCAGCCGTGGGGTGACTTCTGAAACACCTCCAGTGCTTGTCCCCAGCCTGTGAATGGCGCTGGATTGGGCTCTGGTGGGGGAAATGCAGGTGCTCCCATGGGAAGAGTGGGAGAAAACCACAGAGAGAGTTTGGAGCTCTTAGGTACCACAGAATTGGGTGGCAGAAATCCAGAACACCATTCCTACAGTGGGGCTGAAAGGCCAGAGCACCTGGAATGGGGGTGCAGCCAACATGATCACCCCACTCCTCCTATCAGCATAACCTGTTCCCATCTCCCAGTTCTCCTGAAATCAGCCCATTTCCACAGTCCTGTTCCTGTGAGCATCCCCCCATTCCCATGACCACTGCCCTGTCCCACACAGGCAGCATTCCCAAATCCCACTGTGGCACAGGCACAGCCCGTGTCAGCGGATGGAGGAGCCAGGGACCAACATATGGACCCCAGTGATGGCTCCCAGCCYCCAGACAGAGGAGGGCTGAGCACCACAGAGGCCATGCTTGGTAGAGCTTCAGGATGGAGAAGACAAAGGTGATTTGCAAATGCTTCAATGATTTTGTTTTTAATTGGACTCGTGCCTTTGCTCACCTGTTTAAGATGGATGAGATCGGTCAGARCSTCTGAAAGRGCTGTTTGTAAAACAAACAAGCAGGCTATTAATTATCCTGGATGTGAACCTTGGCTGGAAGGCACAGCAGGAAGGTCTGCTGCTCCTCAGGGATGAACYCTGCTGGGTTCAGGTAATCAGGCACTGCTCCTGCTGCAGGGATTTCTGTATCAGCCCAGGAGCAGCTGCAGCCACCTCCATTGAACCCAGCCACAGCCCATGGAAGAGAGCCCACACAGSCCAGTGGCACCAGTTTAATGAGTCTATCTGGCACAGGAATTTAGGGTCAGCTGCAGATGAAGCCACTTTGACCTCCCCCCACCCATGCTGAAGGATCCTGGCTCTGAATATTTAACTGATACTCCCTTCCTGTGCGTGCATTTGCACCCCGGGGTTTAAAGAGGCTGAAACAAATGTCACTTCGGTAGCTCAGCTTCTTGTCRGGGTTTATTTATTTATTATTTCTTAGTTGTCATTTTATGTGTGCTGTTGTTCAATCACCAGCAGGGTGGAAGCTAAACCTGGTTCTAGAAAGAATAAAATGCCCTTTTCCTGTGYTGTTTTCCACTGGAACAGCCTCTGCAGGTGCTGCTGTGCCTACAGGGCAGAGAGTCAAGGGATTTTTCACTGTTAAATCATGTGGAAATCAGCATGGAGGGGGAGTGTTCATCCAGGGACTGGGTTTGAATAGTGCTGAGCAATGATGGGTTTGCCTGGTGCAAAGAGCACCAAAGGCACAGAAATGGCGCAGAAGGAACGAGCAGAGCTGCGAGGTAAAGGAATCCCCTAATTCCAGCCCTGCTGCAAATGGAATCACTGACAGAAATCACTAAGGGCCACTCTCAGCTCTGGGGGCATGGAAATACCCGGGAGGGAGCAAAGTCACTGTTTGAGGGTGAGTGAAGCCCCCACCTTGAGCAGGCTCGGGGTAACTTTGGCACCACCACACCCGAGCGTTCAAAAGGGTGCAGGATGCTGCGGGGAGCAGAGCTCGTGATTCACAGCACCAGTGGGGGGTTTAATACACACATCCTTGTCAGGAATTCCATTTTTCCATGGGGCTCTTGCCCCTCCATCCTCCCGTTTCAATTTAAATTCTCTGTCAGGGTCCCAAAAGAGGCCACTCTTCACCCCCAGCCGAACGTCTGCAGGACCTGTAATGAGTTAGGGCTGAATTCCTGCCAGCCCTTCTGGTAACGTTTAGAGAGGCCCTGGCTCCGGGCCAGACCCGAGCGCTGGAGGAGAGCGAGGCAGAGCTTGWCAGGAGTGAAGATATTGCAGGATGTCTGGGAGACAATCCCAGCCCGGGTAATGTCACAGCCGAGCCGGGAACGGGGGAAGGCTGATGGGCCAAACCACCCCTCAAAGCCTGGGAGGCAGAATGCAATTCACTGTGTCTCGTATTTAAAAATGCACTTACTTGAAAGTATCTTGGTGGGGTCAAGATTTTAAATCCTCCTCTGTTTTGGGTTTGTTTTTTTTTTTGTTTGTTCATGGGGTTTGTTTTGTTTTGCTTTGTTTTTTGGTTGGGTTTTTTGGTGGGGTTTTTTTGGGTTTTTTTTTGTTTTGTTTTGTTTTTTGTTTTTTTTTATGGGGTTGCTTTTGTTTTTTTTGTTTGTTTGTTTGAGGGGGGAGATAGCCCTTTTCTGCAGCTTGGTGTAGCCACAATCTGTGTCAGCAGAACATGGTTTCACACTTTGCTCYCAGCCCAGGTTTTCCAAAGGAGGCAGTTGAAAGTGCTGCAAAAGGGGGTTCCCAGCAGCCTCCCYCAAGCTGGATGCACTGAAGGTTCTYTTCCTGGAGGGTGGGATTGGTGTGGCCGAGTCTGAGCGAATGCCCCACRAGGTCCTGGCTCAGTGCTGCAGCTCTCCCTGCAGCCACCCGTGTCCCAAACAAGAGATGCGGGGAGGAGGAGGAGTGTGGCTGCCCTGCACAGGGGTCAGGGCACAGCCCCTCAGCCCCTGAGTTCTTGGAGCYGGGGAGAAACCAGACGGGTTTTCAGCAGAGCTGAGGAGCAGTGTCACGGAATTCCAGCACCCTGAGATCGCACTGAGCCCCTGCCCTGCAGCTGGGGCTCTGCCTCAGCACCCCGGGAATGGGGGCAGGGA
>NW_026623867.1:34900-35365 GCF_030028575.1 Malurus melanocephalus | reverse complement strand
CACAGGCTGCAGGGAGATGGGATGAAGGCGCCTCAGGACACATCGTGGCTGCAGGACCAGGCTGCAAACACATCCCCTCCCAGCTCTGCAGCCCCTCTGGGACAAACCCTGGGTTATTTGGGGCTCAGCTCTCCGACACAGCCAGGGCACAGGGTCACTGTGTCTGGAGCTGCTCTGCCTGCCTTACTTTCCCCTGCTGTGCTTCCAAAGACTTTTTTCCCTGGCTGCCGTGTGCTCCCAGCGTGTCCCTGCAGGGCTGGGGTGGCACAGCAGCACGATTCTCCGCTGCACATCTCTGCACAGTGGCTGGGAAAGCTCTCCCAGCTCAAGGATCACTGCAGGCGATCCCACASCCGGCTCGGGGATCACACACGAGCGAGGAAGGATCGACATCCCCCCTTGGTTCTGTGTCAAAGGTGCCGTGTTGTTCCCTGCTCTTCCCAGGCACCGGGGACCTCACCGGGC
>NW_026623867.1:33848-34598 GCF_030028575.1 Malurus melanocephalus | reverse complement strand
TGAGGCACCTCGGTGTCCCCACCTCCTCCGCCGGCCTCTCCTCCCAGGAATGCTGCGAATGCAGGAGCCGGCAGCTGCCCAAACCAGCTTTTACCCTTATATAGTATCTGCTTTCACTGTTCCCTCCTGGAAGCACGGCTGGAAAAGCCTGACGACAATGCGGGAAGATAAAGGCCACTGCCAGAGAGGGGATAAATATTTGTCATTTTGCATCACTTGGTAAGAGGAGCAAGGATCGCAGGCAGGCTGCAATTAAAGCGGATTGCGATGTGATTAACGCTGGCTCTGCTGACCCCTCCCCGCGGAGCCTCGGCGCCTGAGGGGTTAACGCTGTCCCCTCAGCGAGCGGGCTGGCAGCGGGCATTCATCTTAAACCCCAGGGTTCATCTCGAACCCCAAGGCTTCGTGTGGAGCGAACAGCGGTGACAGCTGGAGCGGGAAAGGTCTGTCCCTGAGCCCCCTCCGCGGAGCACCCCGGGCTGCTGGGGACCTGTGTCCCGAGGGATGGGACAGATCCTGCTGCCTGTGCCGGCCGGGAAGGAGGGAGGCTCAGGGGAAGGAGTTCTAAGGGTTTTGTTTTACTTCTCATTATCCTGCTCTGATTTTGGTAGCAATAAATTCGGTCSATATCTCCCATTTGAGCCCGGGTTGCCCATGGATGGTTATTGCTGCGTGTTCTCTCCTGGTCCTTCTCTCAGGCCCAGTGGAAGCCTCGATTTCCGTGCACTCACCCCCTCATGGGGCGTATCC
>NW_026623867.1:30591-32984 GCF_030028575.1 Malurus melanocephalus | reverse complement strand
CTGTGACAGTGCTGCCATGACCAAACGTGTCCCTGCAACAGGARCATTTGTCCCGCCGCTGGGCAGCAGCCCTGGCTGGCATTGCATGGCAAAGGGCAGGGATGCAGCCAGCCTGGTCCCAGCAGGGCTCTCCCTCCACCACAGCCACTCCAGAGCACCCATCCCCAGCTCTCTGCCAGCTCTGCTTGTTCACATTTTCAGCCTTCTTTTCATAGGCACAAAAATTCTTTGTTTTCCCTCTTTTTCTGTCCCCTGAGTCTCTGGTGCTCTCTCTCCTCTTTGCTGCTCAGGAATCACCACAATCTGGATATGCAGGGGGAGGAACATGCACAGGCAGGCCCGACCACACTCAACCCTGCCCAGGAGCTGGGAGCAGATGRATTTGTGGATTCACAGTTACAGCCCCCCCTTTTCCTGGGCTTTGCTGGAGGGGCTGTCCCTGCTCCACGGCGACACCGAGGAATGGCACGCCCACCGTGGCTGGAGCAGATAAAACCCACTTTTAAAGACCCGTTTCGTTTCTCCCCTTACTGGTTTCACTGCAGGTGTTTTGTGCCTGATCTCTGCATTCTTGACATGCCTGAAATTCCCTGATGCTTAACCTCAGATCCGAGAATTTCCTGGATTTGTAACATTTGAGCTTAAAGTGAGCAGCAATGACCCTGTACAATTACTCACCCCAAACTGCTTTCTTTGAGCCCCTGCATAACTTCAGCTCAATACCATTTGCATGTAGCAAATACATTTTTTTATGGATGCCAAATCAGCCTCCAGAGCCTCRGCTCTGCCTTTCTGTTCAAACCCATCTGATATCCCAGAGCTGGTTTTGGCAGGAGCGGCTTTGAGCAGGAATCTCTCCCCCTCTCACACACAGGAGTTGTGCAGCTTGGTGGGATGCAGACCTGGAGCACATCCCAGCTTCCTTCAGCTCCCACCCAGTACCCCGACCCCTCATCCCACCGGGACAGCTGACACCCCAGGGAGCTCTGGCTGACTCCCAGCCATCAGCTCTTCCTTCCCTGGCACTGAAGGAGCCCCTTCAATATTTCCAAGCTCCTAAGCTGTGGTGCAGAGCTCACAGGGGTCCTGCTCTGGGGCCACACAGTGAGTGGGTGTGAGGCAGCTGCAGAAGCTGCTCGGGATGTTGGTGCTTCATGTCAAGTGCAAATCTGGCTTCTGCTGCTCCTAGAAGTTGGGAAAACTGCAGGGCAGGTGGGTGAAGGGTGGGAACCTGAAAGCCGTTGAAGGTAAATAGCCACTGTGGAAATGTGTGAAATTCTGCTCAGGGAGAATTCCTTCAGYRAAAGGGTGGCCAGGCATGGGAAGGGACTGCCCAGGGAGGTGGTGGGGTCCCTGGAGGTGTCCAAGAAAGGCCTGGATGTGTCACTCAGTGGCGACAAGGTGGGGATTGATCTTGGAGGTTTGTCCCAACCCCAGTGACTCTGGGATCCTGTGTGTTTCAGTGGGCTCAGCTCCAGTCCTAACCTGGCAGAAGGTCTGGTGGCCCTGGCTGGCTCAGTGCCGTGGGGATGGGGGCTGCAGAGGGGACCCGGCAGTGTGGGGTGGGAAGGCTGCCCCACTGGCCCCRGAGCCAGGCTGGATTTCATCCCTGGGGTGGCACGGCATGGTCCTGGCCCTGCTCCTGCCCTTYCACCATGCCAGGAGGGATCGTCCTGCTGGATTGGGGGGTGGAAAATCAGCAGGACCAGGGCSAGGGCTGAGCCACAGCAGTGCGACCGCCCTGCGCCCTGCCCTGCTCGCTCAGCGGCTTCCCGTGGCTGGCAATCCCTTCCCAAGGCTGGCAATCCCTTCCCATCGCCTGAATTCCCTTCCCATGGCCCACCATCCCTTCCCATCACCAGGAATTCCTTCCCATCACTGGCAATCCCTTCCCATCACTGGCAATCCCTTCCCACGGCCCAAATGGCCCCCTTGCAGGAGCTGCTGCCGGGCGGTGGCACAGGGCAGGTGTGAGCAGCCCCCAAGCCCTGCTGCAGCTCAGCCTCCCCTGACCTGCTCAGTGGGGATGATCCTGGCCAGGGATGTGCTGGASAGGGGGAGGAGGAGGATCCAGAACCCACCCCGGGAACAGAGCAGGGTGTGGAGCTGCTGCCTGACACCTCACCATTGCCACTGTCACCCGTGGGCACCCTGGGAGGGGCCCTGGGGAGGCTGGGAGACATCCCGGACCAAGATTTGCCGAGGCCTCCCTCCCCAGCCCAGATCCCACCGCCCAACCTCCAAAGCAGCCCTGCTGCTCCTCTTGCCCAGCATCAGATGTGAGCCCTTCACCCTCCTCCTGCCCAGGAGGCCACRGAGCAGGCATTTCCCAGCAGCCTGGTAGTCCCTCGGTGGCCGTTCTCTGGTGCCACCCCTGCTCCCCCACCCTGCTG
>NW_026623867.1:28110-30334 GCF_030028575.1 Malurus melanocephalus | reverse complement strand
ATCCCTTGTCAGGAGAGCCATGGCTGCCTGCACAGGCCTGGTTTTATTTGCAGCTTTGAGAAGGGCTGCAGCCCCAGGAGGGAGGGAGGGAGATGCAGAGGAGCAGGGTTCCCTCCAGCATTCCCCAGTCCAGCTTTGGAGCTGCCCACGTTTTTTTACCTGGAGGATGTGGACATGGCCCCAAAGGTGAAATCCCTGGGGATGAATATTTTCACCTGGATTGGGTATTTCCACCTTTCTCCTTGGCTCTGTACTCCCCATGAGGCATTTCCCCCCAGTTGTTCCTTCCATGACTTCAATTTCCAGAGCAAAGCTTTGCCTTTTTTAGTTTTGTCCCCTAATGGCACAAGTTAGGTTATAGTTTTGTCCCAATGTTTTTTTTTCCTTTGCTTTCTTTTACAGAAAATGTTCTGGGTTTCAGATTTTTGTAAAAAACTCACCAAGAAGTGAAATAACCCCAGAGCTGAAGCAGGAACCCTCCTGAGCCACCTGTCTCCCAGCTCATGTCTCATGCCCTGCTCTGGGCCTTTGAGATCCTCCTGGCTCAGCACCTTGAGGTGCTCAGTGTGTCCCTGGCCTCCTGCACCATCCTGCCATCCCCAGGGACATCAGGGGACCCTGCACAGAGCTGGAAGAGCATCCAGAACCATCAGCATGGGAGGGAAGGGTTAGAGCTGGGAAGGGAGCTGAGATCCAGCATCTCAGGGGGGTATCAGATCTAAGGAAAAAAGAGGGAGAACAGGTTTCTCTTGCTGAAACCTGGGGCATTTGCCCTCCTTTTCTGCTGAATGGGAAATATTAAAACTTGGTGTAGTGGCTGCATTTGCTACCTTTGAGGGTCATGGGTGCTGTGGAGTGCCTCAGTTTGGGGTGTCCCCACCTCAAGTTTGATATTTTGACTCCTCCCTTTCTTTGTCATCCCCCTTCATCACATCATTTTCTGTTTCTGGAGAGCTCCTTTGGGGAAGGGAGGGGAGGGGAGGGAGATCTGGTGACTGATGGAGGCGTCCAGGAGAAATCCAATGGGGACAGTGGRCAGAAGTCACCAGGGCAGGGTAAGATTGGTGTCAGCAGGTGCAGCTTCTCCCCTGGGTGTTYCCCACCCTCCAACTTCTTTGGTTGAGCAACATTTCCTGAGCCTGCTGTGGTTTGCTGCTTCAGCAAATCTCCTCAGATGTCTTTTCCAAGCACTTTTTCAGCCACTCCTGGAATCCTCCTAAACCTTCTGCAGACGCAGCTTTGGCGAGGAACTCCCTGAGCCGCCCCCTCCCCAGGATGGGCCACACCTTCCTTGGGGCATGGTTCGGCTTCTGTGCCCCATCCTGGGACCCTCAGCTTTGCAGTGGGATCTCCACTCCATCCTGGGACCCTCAGCTTTGCAGTGGGGTCTCTGCCCCCATCCTGGGACCCTCAGCTTTTTTCACTGGGGGTGACCAGCAGCGAATCTTCATCCTCAGGGTGACTCTGAGCTCTTCCAACCCTTGGGCCATCTCCAGTCCCAGCTGAGCAGCTCCAGTGCCATCACTTGCTGCAGAACTGAGCTTGGAGCTGAGGGAGCAGAGAACCAGAGCCAAGTGACCATCCCAGAGGGGTGATGTCCATTCTTGGTCATCACTGTGTGATGAATAAAATGGAAAGAGGTGTTCCAGTGCAGACCCAGCGGGCAGTGGGGTCTGCTCAGCCCATCTCCTCCAGGGCAAGGCTGTGCTGGKGTCCCCCAGTGCCCATCCCACACACAGAGGATCCTGCTGCCCCTCACCCCACTCTGCCCTGCCCCTGATCCCCTGCAGGCACCCCAGCTGGAGCAGAGGCAGCTKCCAGGGCTCCCTGCCCTCCCCAGGGCTGCAGCTGGGGCTGGAGCAAGGGGTCACCCTGGCCCTGCCCGCAGCCCACACCCCAGCTATGCAAACGGAGGAGCTGGGTGAGTGTTCCCAAAGCTGCCCCATCCCCAGCCCAGCCAAACTGGGCTCAGCAGGGCTGCCTGACGGGTTCCCACCCAGCTGGGCTGGTTTGGCCCTTGCCTCTCTGGCTGCTGGCAAGACAAGTGTATTTTGTGGTTTGGCTTGCAGCAGCTTTCATGTGGGATGAGCTGCTCTKCTCCTCAGAGCCCCAGCCTGGCACTGGGGCAGCTCCTGTGCGCTCACAGATCTGCGGGGGTGCCACCAGGCAGGGCCAGGACCTTCTCACCAATGACATGCACTGGGAATGTCCCGGTCCCAAGCCA
>NW_026623867.1:15873-27224 GCF_030028575.1 Malurus melanocephalus | reverse complement strand
CTCTTTTCCAGCCCAAGGATTCCATGATTCTGTGATCACCGCGGTGCTGGAAATGCTGCTGGGAGGGTTTGGGTTTAAGGAGGCTCCATACTGACCCAGCAAAGGGAAATGTGCCAGGAGAAATGTGCCAGGAGCTGGGTGCAGATCTCCTAAATCTCCTTTGAATCTCCTCCACCAGGCCCAGCTGYTTCTGCCAAGTGGTGCCAAGGGTCAGTGACAGAGGTGAGAGCACASAGCCAAACCCCGGTGTCCCAGCTCCTCCCCTGTTTGTTTCCKCCAGGCTGACTCTCCACAAATAAAGGATTAATTGAGGCTGTTACAGTGAACCTGAAAGGGCCCTGCAGCAGAAATTCGGGATCCCAAACACCACCAGTTTCAGGTTAGTAATTAGCACACTTCACTCATTGCAAGTGCACCCTGGGAGCTCTTAAACAAGTACGGGATCAGCAAGAAAAATACCTGGAAGCAATGGCAGGGATTTCAGAGAGCTCTCTGGCCTGAGCAGTAGTTGGATTGCTGCTCCCTGCCTGCTTAGAACTGCTCTGTTATGGAAAAGCTTTTGGGAACTGGAGCAAAATTCTGACATTTCACCTTCAAATCACAAAGTGAAGGCCCCCCTGATTCCCACATTGCAGGGAATTCCAGTGGGTGCTTGGACAGGTCCCTTCAGTGTCCTGTGGCTCATTTCTTTCTCTCCAAACCAGCAGAGGTGTTTCTGTGCCCTGCAGGATGATAGATGTTCACACAGCGCTTTGGGGTGAGGGATAAAACCCTTGGGTGGGGAAAGTGGGCTTCTGGAAGGGTTTCTTTGTTTCTTTTTATTTCCATTTCTCTCCATTTCTCTCCATTTCTCTGCATTTCAGTATGGTTCTGTCTTTGTCTCTTCACTCTCAGCCCCCTCTCCAGAACCCTGCTCAGGTCAGCCCTGGGGCCAGACCCTGGGCTGGAGCCTTTGCTGTGATGCTGCTCCAGGGTGCAGTGACCCCTGAGGTGCCAGGGCTGGGGAGGGGTCTCATGGTGTCAGAGGACCCCCAAGGCAGTGTCACCAAGGCAGTGTCACCAAGGCAGTGTCACCAAGGCAGTGTCACCTCCCCCTGGGCCCTGCCCCGAGGTGATGTCCCCAGAGCTGTGCACCAAATCCCTCATTCTCTCTTGCTCCCAGCCATCCTCCCGTGGTTTGGGATTTCCCAGCCATCCTCATCTGTGATTTCCCATGAATTCTGCCCTCCCCATCCCTCRACAGCCTCCTGTGTCAGGTATGGCCAGAATGAGGTAAAGAAGGGTTAGTGTGGGACCCTCAGAGTCCCTTCAGGGGAGGTGGCTGTGGTGTCCCTGGTGACCAGGGCCACATCCTGATGTGCTGGCCCAGCAGGGGTGGTGGCCTAACTGAGGACAGGTTTGGCTTCAGGTGCCACCTCCTGCCAGCAGCAAGGCCATGTGAGGGACACTGTCCATTGTCCCTGGCACTCCTTTGGCCAGCACTGTGTGCCCCCCGTGTGCCCTGAGCTGCTGGGGGCTCTGCAGAGCCCTCCCTGGCCAGGGGACACTCCTGGGAGAGCCCAGAGGGACCCAGGCTGCCCCAAAGGAGCAGAGCAGGCCGGGCACAGCCCCAGACAGCACAGAGGGTGCAGAACTGCCCCAGCTCTGTGCTCACACCCAGCCTGGCACTCTGCACATGCAGGAATGCTGCCACTGCTGACCAGGGGAAATCCTGGGACAGGGAACTCCTGGCAAGGATTTGGACACTGTGTGCAGCAGCAGGGTCTGGCAGGTGRGCTTGGGAAAACAGGAGGGACCTCGTGCAGCTCCTGTGGGATCCTCTGAGCTCACCCCTGCTGGGGACAGCAGCACCGGGGATGGCACAGAGAAATAAAACCACGGAGCTGCTGGAGAGGAGGCATCAGGGTGATCAGAGGGATGGAGCAGCTCTGATGGGAGGAAAGGCTGGGAGAGCTGGGGCTCCAGRGTGACCTCAGTGTGACCTTCCAGGACCTGAAGGRSCTGCAGGAAAKATGGAGAGAGACTGGGGACAAGGGATGGAGGGACAGGACMCAGGGAATGGATCCCAGTGCCAGAGGGCYGGGATGGATGGGATATTGGRCAGGAATTGTTCSCTGGGAGGGTGGGCAGGCCCTGGCACAGGGTGCCCAGAGCAGCTGTGGCTGCCCCTGGATCCCTGGCAGTGCCCAAGGCCAGGCTGGACATTGGGGCTGGGAGTGACCTGGGACAGTGGGAGGTGWCCCTGCCATGGCAGGGGTGGAATGGGATGGGATTTATGGTTCCTACCCAAACTAACCTGGGATTGCATGGTTTGTTGGGCACTCTGTTTCACACAGGGGATGTTTGATGTCAGAAGGAGCAAAGGCAGAGGCTCGCTGAGTCTGAGCCACCCTTTGACAGCCAGGGCTGGGCTGGGGCTCATCACAAACCCAAAAGCAAGGAAATGAATCCCCATTAATGGAAATAATGGGGCAGGGTGGGCAGCTGGTGCAGGGAAGGGTGGGAGATGAGGGGAGGGTCTGGCAGCAGCCCTTGGGRAGKGTCTGKCAGCAGTCCCCACGGTGCCAGCGGCGTTGGGGGTCCCCAGGGTGGCCGTTCAGCCCCCAGGCATGAGCTCAGCCTGCCCACAAAGGGACYGGGCCCCTCCTCCCCAGGAGAGGGGACACAACATCGGAGCTGCCAAGGAACACGGCAGGGGGCACCATGAGGGGCCATAAACACCTCCTGTGGGACAGCCTGGGCTACTGGGGCCCGCTTGGACTCTCCCGGCCAAATTTCTCCATGGCCAGCTCCCTGCTGCTCTCCTGCAAAGGGCAGCAATGCCCCCAGGAGCTGTTGGTCAGCGAGACCCCAGGACACGATGTCCGTGGTGGGGCTGAGCCCAGAGCAGAGCCCGGTGCTGGCACATCCCGACCCCAGGAAGGAGAGAGCAGCGGGAATATTTCATCTCTTTATTCAGCAGAGGCAGCACAGTGAGACCTGCCTGACAAAGGGCCGCTCAGGACCGCAGAAATACCTTTTCCATCTGCAAAYGGGCTGCGAACAGGAGGAGATTTAGCGGTTCCACACGGAGCCTTTGGTAAAAGCGCTYGGGAGGGAGCAAAGTCCGGAGGCTGAGCTAACGCTGCTCTGCTGGCTCAGAAAGGCTGCTCCGGASCCGGGCAGGATGAAAAGCAGCGCCTGAGCTGCTGCTGGGGAGGGCAGGGAGCTCAGGGTCACTGCCCCRGCACTGCTGGCTCCGGCAGGGGATCTTTGTATCCAGTGGGGGCTCGTCTGGAGCTTGGTGATTCATCAGACAAAAATATRGTCTGGAGGATGTACGGTGTCGCTTCAGCACTGGAAAATCCAAGAGAAAGGCCAGAAATATTTCAAACTGAGCTCCAGCGAGCACGGAGATAGGGAAGGACGTTAGGGCTCGCTGCATGTGCCAAAAATAGAGTCCATCAAGGAAAACAGCCAGGAACAATGGTGCAGGAAAAGTTTATCTCCAGGAGCAAGGCAGCACAGGTTTCTGTAGAGTGCCTGAGAAGAAAAAAACAATGAAACAAAACATAAAGATGACCTTGTTCTAGATCCTGATTGCCAGCTCTCTAAAACAGCTCCCCCAGCTCCAGCAGAGCCGCTGAGGGTGGATGTGCTCACCTGGGCAGGCAGGGCAGGGCTGGGCCACACGTAGGAAAAAGTGAAAATACTGATATGGGGAATAAGGACTTTATAACCAGAACGGTTATAAAGTTATATATATATATATATATACTTTATAAAGTAGAAGGGCTATAATGTTATACATATATATATACTTTATAAACCAGAAGGGTTATAAAGTAGGTATGTTTATTGTGCTAGTGGACATACAGGAGGATTGTTGTTTTGAAATCATGTGTGTTTCTTGGCAGCATTTTGTTTGGTATATATTGGGTTACAAGTTATATATGCATCGAGTTTAGCGATGTTTATACATATTTATGACTTTTTTGCTTTGTATTATAATGAGTTTCAATTGTCATTGTGTTTGTRCAGTGTTTCTTGGGGGTCACAGGCAGGGGTTTTCTAGGATGAAGTAAGGGGCTTTTATACTTTTCTTCAAGGGTTAAACTTTTGATTTTGCTTTTTTGTGCATGTTTCTTGATCTTTTGCCTTCAGTCTAAGTTTTGAGGTCAGTTTTGGCTACTTTAGAGGTCTAGGGGGCAGGAATTAAGTCACAGATGCCCCTCTTATCTTTYGGCTTTGTTTCTTCTTTATTCTGTTTTGGCATTGATTTTTATTTCTGGTTTTGCTTAGTATTTTTTTCTACTTTGCTTCAGTCTAGCAAAATGTTAAACAAGTGATTGTTAGAAATTGGCTTTACCAAGTACTTACTAATTAACTTCCAGTGTTCGTGCAACTTTCAGTCTCTTGTATCAATACAGAATTTAATCTTCATTCTCTCAGCTCCGTGGATGAGCGCAGCCTGAGGGGCAGGGAGGTGAAAGCAGCCCTGGTGCCAGGGTAGCAGCTCCCACTGCTCAGGAGGTGCCAGCACCGGTGCCAGGGGCATTGTGAGGTGTCTGAGCTGCCTCAAAGGCAGAGCAGATCCTGCTCCAGTCATGGTCAGGAGCTGCCACAGCTTCCTGAGAAATCCCTGCTCACACCTGCCTGGGATGTCCATCCGGAGRGGGCTGCAGGAGGTGCCCCTGCGGGACCCAGAAAATCACCAAACCCTCCTGCAAACCTGTRAGGATGGGAGCATGGGCCAGGAGTCCATCCAGGAAGGGATGGAGACAGCCCGAGGGAGGTGCTGGGTGTTGGGGCAGGAGCAGGTGGGATGGACAGCAGTGGGTCCAGTGGGGTGAGTTGGGATGCACTGGGAGCTGCTGGGTGAGATGGGATGGACAGCAGTGGGTCCAGTGGGGCAGACTGGAATGCACTGGGAGCTGCTGGGTGAGGTGGGATGGACAGCAGTGGGTCCAGTGGGGTGAGCTGGAATGCACTGGGAGCTGCTGGGTGAGGTGGGGTGAGGTGGGATGGAAGGAGCTGCTGGGTCACAGGAGGGCTGGTGGCCCAGGGGGGATCAGCAGGGGACCAGCAGGTCTTTGGGCACTCCCTGGCAGCCCAGGACTGGTGTGRCCATGGTTCAGTGTCCGTGRGCAGGACRGRGTGCCCCCTGGCAGCACCCCCRGCAGGGTGAGGCTCTGCCATCGCTSCTGTCCGGCCAGTGGGGTGAGCAGAGGTGGAAGGGACAGCGGGGCACCTGCCCAGGGGACACTGCCCAGCTCCACACCCTGCCCTCCCAGCCAGATGCCACTGCAGGGTGTCCACACACCCTGGGCAGGGTGGGCAGGGCAGCCTCTGGCTCCRGGATGTGCCGAGTCCCTGGGTCCCTCAGCCCCGGGCTGCCCACACTGCCCAGCCCAGGGTCCCCGGGGCTCTGTCCTGGCCATGAAGCGCAGAGCTGCAGGTTTGAACTGCTCTGTCTGCCTTTCATTGCCCCAGCCCAGCCGAGGAGTGAGAGCTCTCCCTCCCCAGCTCCAGCTCTAGGGATGTACAGAGATTCCATGGCTGTACAAAGATTCCAGGGATGTGCAGAGATTGCAGG
Source organism: Malurus melanocephalus (assembly GCF_030028575.1). Taxonomy (NCBI): domain Eukaryota; kingdom Metazoa; phylum Chordata; class Aves; order Passeriformes; family Maluridae; genus Malurus; species Malurus melanocephalus. Next base: position 21,649 of record NW_026623867.1, on the reverse strand, counting down.
GATGTGCAGAGATTCCAGGAGTGTACAAAGATTCCAGGGATGTGCAGAGGTTCCAGAGATGTCCGAGGCTCCCAGCTGCTGACAGACACAGTTCCCCACAGGCAGCAGTGCAGGGATGGGGACCGTGGGCACGGCAGCACCACGGGGACAATGGGAGCACCACGGGGACAATGGGAGGTGCCCGTGGGCACCGGGCCTGGACAGACCAGCTCGGGGTTTGCTTCACCGGGTTGGGGCCATGCTCGAGGGGCACCCTCTGCAATCAGGACACCGCAAAACCACTGGCGAGCGCAGTATCGTGAGGGTTGTGTAAATATGGTGATTAACTTCACCTYGAATCTACACGAAGGGGAGATTTTTATCGCATTTACTGACAAAACAGCGTTATTTTTTTGTTCCGGGAGGGAGGAGGAGGRTGAGTAAGTGCTAGAGAACTCCTGCAGTGATTTCACAGCAGATGAAAGCGGCCAGATAGAAACTGCTGCACCCCGGGAGCAAGGGAACAGCACTSCCAGCAAGTGCTGAGCACGGAGCACTCACGGCTCCCGGGGACTGGGACATGGGTGACACTCCCGTCCGTCTCCTGGGAGCACGGGGCAGCACAAGGAGCGTGTCCGGCTCCACGGCCGCTCCCGGCCCCTACTCCCCCCTCCAGCAGCTCCCAGGGTTCGTTTGAAGGGCTCGGGTTTAACCCCTGCGTGTCGGCTGGCAGCGCGGTCCTGGAGCGGGGATAGCACAGCCCTGGGCTGGGCAGGGAGGCTCCTGTGCCCCCCAGAGCTGGAATTCCCTGGGAACTCCATCGGGGCGGGCAGCGGGTGCCCCAAAGGCTGGAGCAGACCGTGACTGGTGAAGATGGGCCGGGTGGCAGTGAAAGCCATCGTGGGGACTCTGGAGGAGKCTGAGACAGGGAACAGATCCAGAGCTGAGGCATCGCCGGCGCCTGGATCCGTCCGGGGGTGTGGACGGAGACAGAGCTCAGAGCTTCACACCTCGTCTGCATCGCAGMGCCAGGGATTGCCAAACACCGCCCGGAGGGGATTCCGCGCTCATCCCATCCCCGCGGGGAGCACGGGCTGGGATGGCTCTGAGAGTGCAAAGACGTCACCCCCCAGCCCATCCTGATGTCACCCAGCTGTCCCCGGGGAGCACCCAGGGGCTCAGCCCAGTGGGACACCCCACAAAACGGCGGGCACTTTCTGCGGCCCCGCTTCCCTGTGACAAACACCCCACGTTCACCTCGATTTCCCGTGGCAGAGGCTCCGTGGGGCAGAGCCGCGCACCCAGCCCTGCACCCACCCCAGCCAGAGACAGCTCTGGCTCCAAGGACGCCGCGCCTTTGTCTCATTGAATCTGCTCCGCAGCTTCAACATTCGTGGATGCTTTGCGGGAAAGATCTCATTGAGCCTTTTGCTCTAAATACAAGAATGGAAATAACGAATATATGGCTCAGGGCATGAAAAGGTGTTGGAGTAAACTCATAAAACATTTGATAAGACCCCCAAAAAGAGAAGGGTTTTTTTTTTTCCAAAAAGTTTGCATTTTCCCCAAAGAGTTTTCTTTGGGAAATTTGCTTCCGCTTCAATCCAACAAGGGAGCACCTTTTGTGCATTTGATCGCTGGAGGAGTGTGAGAGAGATGAGAGCAGCGGCGGGGAGCTGCTGCGGGAGCTGGGGACGCTCACTGGCCCGAAAGCGGCCCGCAGTGGCTGCATCTGGGCAATTCCGGCCTTTTTCTCGGCTGGCAGAAAGTCCCGGAGGGTGCTCCCAGCACAGGGGGGGCGGGGATTCCAGCCTAATTAAAGCTAATATTTCTGGGAAAGCTCCGGGTCCTGTCACCTTGGCTGCTGTGGGATCYCCGGGCTGCGATCGCTGTGCGGGAGCGGGAGGTGGCTCTGGGGTGAGGYCACCTCGGTGGCAGCGGTGGCACCGGCACAGCCCGCAGTGCCCCGCCGCTCCTGCGGCTCTGGAATGCCCGGAATGTCCCCGCGCTGTGGCCGGGCCGGCTGGAGCGGGCCACATGGGCTCCACGATCCGCAACCCTGATTTATYGCACAAACCCTGCTTGGCAACCGATGGGCGAGATAAGGGCGGCGAGCGGGGCGCGGATCAGCCCTGCCCGGCAGGGAATGCAGCAGGGAATGCCTGGGCACGGCTGTCCCGAGAGGTGACTCACAGCTGGGACTGCTTCTCGTGCTTTGGGGTCGGCACACAAACCCCACAGCCCCCACAAACACGCAAAAGGTGGAACTGTGGCAAGGAAACAAAGTCGTGCCGGTGCCACTCACAAAGCAACCGGGCAGCCGGGATGGGCACTGCCCCACCTGCCCCTGGCACAGGGACRGAGGGCACGAGGGGGAAATGACATTTCCAACCTGCCCTGGCCGGTGAGGGACTCTTCCAGCTCCCTGAAAGGAGGTGGTGGGAAGGCGGGAGTCGGGCTCTTCCCCCGGGCAATCTGACAGGATGAGGGGAAATGGTTGCACYGTTCAGGAAAAATGTCTTTGCTGARGGAGTGGCCAAGCACTGGAACTGGAAGTGGTGGAATCACATCCCTGGAAGAGTTYRAAAACCAAGTGGATGTGGCACCTTGTGCTGTGGTTTGGTGGCACAGTGGGGTCRGTCAGAGGCTGGACTCGGTGAGCTTTGAGTGTTTTTCCCACCTCAGTGATTCTGTGATCCCAAATAGGGCTGAGCTCTTTGGGTCCTCTCTGCACACTCTGCCCTGCTGGGTGGGGTGTCCTATGGGGTCCACCCCATGTGATGTCCCTGGGCTGTGCTAACGGGGTCCCTTCACACAAATAATGCAGATTTCCATCACCTTTGGTCAGCAGCAGACCGGGCACAGCTGGCACAGCTCTCTCGTGCCAGGGGAGTCCAGCCATGAGCCTGGCACAYCAGCCCTGCCAGCAAAGGGGTGCAGGGTCTGCTCTGGGGTCAGCAAACCCACGGGGAGATGTTTTGGGAGAGGGCTGGGGGCAGAGCAGGAGGGGATAGGGAGGGGACAACTCCCCTCTGAGGGCAGCAGGAGCCCCTCCAGCCCCATCCATGCTCTGCTCAGCACCACTCTGCCCACACTCTGTGAGGTCCCCTGTGCTCATCACAGAGAGGGAACCTCCCCATCCCCTCCAAGGTTCGGGAGTTCTGAGCTAGAATTGTGGCTCGATGGGGCCTCAGGAACCCTGTTCCCATTAAAATTAATGATTTCTAACAATCCTAGAGSTCTGGGCTGCAGTCACAGAGGTGCTTTGGAAAGGCTGGGACCCTTCAGCCCTGGTCTGGCCCAGATTTTCAGAATTCATCCATTCTGGTGGCTGTTTTCTCTCTGCCTGGTGTGTGCCCCCAGCCTGGCAGTGCCCCAGGAGCTCCTCATCACTTTGGAGACAAAGTCATTCAGCGCAGCAATTGCTGCTTGAGGGACAGGTTTGGCCACAGCCCTCAGGCTCCAGTGTCCTGCTGGCAAGGCCTGTKCTCATTGTCACCTGTGAGACCCCAACCTTCACCTCGGGGTTCCCTTGTCCCTCCCACCCGCCCTGGGGTCACTGGGGATGTGCTTTGGGGGTGCACCCTAGGAATGTGCAGACAAACCCAGGCTCAGTTGTACCCCATCCCTCCCCCTGCACCCCCTCATCCCTGGAGGCTCACCCCACTCCTCCTGTTCCCAAACCCCAGCCCTCTCTCGTTCCTCATCCCCGCTCTGTCCTGTGGCTGCCCCAAGCAAAAAAATGCAGCTTTGCAAAAGCAAGGCAGGAACAAAGCAGAAAAAAAGAGCAGTTTTGTATTATTTTCTTTTCTGGGCCATTTTGAATTAATTAAGGAATGTGATCTAAACTATAAATACCCTCCTTCACGTATGATTTATGGCCTGTTTGTTCTGGATCGGTATGTGCTTAATCTCTAATTGTGAGCCCACCATCTGTTTTTATTGATCTGCTTGCCAGGAGAGTTATTGCTCTCCTTGGCCTTATATGGGAAAATTAGGTATGTGGGGAGGGAGCCAGGGCTGGGCTGCCCTGACGTCAGCCTTGGAGCCACTGGGGCTGAGCTTCCCAACATCCCAGCCTCGGCCCCCTGCTCCTGCCAGGCTCCCTGTGCAGTGTGAAACTGCAGCTCGGGGTCCCACAGAGCCCTGGGGTCTGTGGAAGCATCAGCCCATCCCATCCTCATCCATCCCCCTCAGCCCACCCCATCCTCTTCAATCCCTGCTCAGACCATCTCAGCTCCCCCTGCCCCTTCAACCCACCCCACCTCCCTCTTCATCAATCCCCCTCAGCCCATCCCAGGTCCACCGTCATCTATCCCCCTTCAGGCCATCCCAGCTCTGCCTGCATCAATCCCATTCAGCCCATCCCAGCTCCCCCTGTCCCCACATCCCATCCCAGCTCCATTCTCATCCATCCCAYTTCATCCCATCTCAGCTCTACCTGCATCAATCCCCCTCATCCCATTCCAGGTCCCTCCACATCAATCCCTCTCACTGTCCAGAATGTGTTTGCTCTTCCAAAAAAGTAAAAAAAAGAAAAAAGAAGAGGCTGGCATGGCCTTTGTGTCTTTGGCTGTAAATCAGGATTCTGCCAGCCCAGCCTGGGTAGTTTCAGTGTTGGGAGTGTCTCCATAAGCACACGGGATTTATTCTGGCACCTGGAGGGTTCAGGTGTTATTAACTGGGGAGGTAACAGCCGGAGCCCAGCCCGTGTGTTCCTCATGGCCAGAACAGGAGGGGAGGACAAGAGCTCCCAGGAACATTCAGAGCCTTAAAGGCAGCTCGTGGATTTGGAGGGGAAAGGGCAATTTCTGGGCAGAGCTGGGAAGCAGAAAGGCAGAGACGGTGCCACAGGAGAGCCACCCCCAAAGGGAAGGGGTTCTGACCCTGCCACTGACTGGTCCCAATGGCTCCCAAACCCAGCTGGCCTTGCTGGGAGCTCCGGGGAGGGGAGGGGAGGGGTGGGGCACCCAGAGCTGCCATAGGGACGTGGTGATGCCCAGTGCCATGGTCCCTGCCTGGTGTCCCCAGGAGGTCCAGCCCCGTCCAGGGACAGGGACAGGGACAGGATGGGGACAAGGATAGAGACAGGGACATGGGCAGGGATGGAGATGGGCACAGGGGCAGGGGCAGAGACAGGGACAGGACCACCCCTGCCCATCCCACACCTTGTGCAGGCTGAGCCCCTTCCCCCCATGGGGAACCCACCAAAATGGGGGTCACACAAGTCCCTGGCTCTGCATTTACCTCTAAGCCACAAAATGCCCCAAAATAGCTTTGCAGCCAGGAAGGAGCGGTTGTGATTTGCTCCATCTCCCACATCCTCCCAGGTTTGTTATTTTAAGCCAGCAGGGCCTGCTCTGGAGATCCCCATTCCCAGACTGACTGATGCCTGCGATGACAGAATTTCTGCTGTTGGGCAAATTAATTTCCCATGAGATCGTGGCCTAATACATAAATATAAAACTGACACATTTTTCCTCRGTTGAAAGGAAAACAGCTCCAGCGTGCAGGAGATAAGGCTCGAAGGAGATAAGGCAGCAGCTGGGCTGTGAATTACCCCGTGGATCCCGCTTTTCCCACAGAGCCGGGGCAGTGCTCCCTGGCTGGGCTGTGCCATCCCTTGGCAGTGTTGATGCAATGCTCTGGCTCTGCCTCATCTCAGCCACTCCTGCCTTCTCCTGGGCACAGCACGCGGGTGTCAGGGTGGGAACCCAATCTCAGAGCCCCAGAGCCCTGGAGATGTTTGCTCACGCAACAGAAATGAGGTTTTGATCCTGTCCCCAGCCCTTAGAAA
>NW_026623867.1:12012-14174 GCF_030028575.1 Malurus melanocephalus | reverse complement strand
GTGTGGGGTGGGATGTGTGGGGTGGGGTGTATGGGGTGGGATGAGTGGGGTGCAGTGTATGGGGTGGGGTGTGTGGGTCCCACACTCTGCTGCACCCCAGCAGAGGGGTGGTCTCCCTCCAGGAGGGTCTTTGAGCTGGAGCAGCCCCCTGGCCTGGAGAAGAGCCCTGAGCTCGGGGATTTTGGGACAGGGGTGGTTTGGAGGAGCCACCGCCATGTGTGACCTCAGCGGGGTCCCCAGGGGTTTGAGCCCATCCTGGCTCAGGGCAGGGAGGATGAGCAGGGCCAAGCCTGGCTCAGGGCAGGGAAGATGAGCGGGGCCCATGTCGGCTCAGGGCAGGAGGATGAGCAGGGCCCATGTCGGCTCAGGGCAGGGAGGATGAGCAGGGCCCATGTCGGCTCAGGGCTCATTTGTGCCCTGCAGGAGCAGAGGGCAGAGGGGCAGAGCTGCAGGTCCCCCCAGGCACAGAGGCTGGGATGTTTCTGGGGTTTGCAGCCATGTCCAGAGGGGTTCTCCAGCCCCCATCCCTGTGGGGTCAGCCACCTCGAGCCCCTGAGGACACACCACCCCATGGAATGTGCTGGGAGGTGCTGCCATGGGTGAGCAGCTCCTGGGAAGTGGCTGAGGGCAGGAAATACCCGAGCTGGCAGGATTTGTGCTGAGCTGACAGGGTTTGTGCTCTGCTGCCACATGGGCCATGCTTACAAAGGGCTCTTGGGTGGATTGCAAAACCTGCCCTACCTGGAGCGGGCCTGGAGCTCTGGAATCCCTCCTTAATGATCCCGGCCAGGACAATCCCTCCTTAATGATCCTGCCCAGGACCAGACAAAGCTTTGGGAACACAGGACTGGGCTCTGCCTGGGGACATTTGGAGTTGCTGCACACATTTTATGGGTGCAGCTCCCACTGAAGCATGGCACAATCCTACAACGTCCTGCCACAGCTTCCCTCGTTCCCTGACACTTCTGGCACAGAAAATGGACCCTGCAGCCGTTTCCAGGGCCCAGTTCCAGCCAGGCCTGRAGGGATCTGCTTTGGAGGACGCTGCTTTCAAGGTTACAGGTGACAGCCACGTGGGGGTTTCAGAAAGGAGCTGCCCCTGACCCTTGGGGAATTTTCCTCTGCTGCTCCTGCAGTGATGCCTGTGCCTGGCACTGCCAGGGGGTTGCAGTGGGGTGAGATTGGTGTAAATCCCACAGCCACCTGCAGTACCACTGCTCAGGGAATGCCTGGCAGGAATTGTGCAATGTCCAGTGCTCCACAGGGACCATCCCAGCTGTGAGCTCAGAGCAGGGAACCCTCAGAGCTGAGCAGGCTGCACTGGGGAGAGGAAATCAAACATTGGTGTTCTTCCAGTGGTTAATGAGTAAATATTGAGCTGTTTTGAGGTTTTGTTACCATTTTATGGGGTTGTAGCTTTTAAACAGAACATTGAGAGTCTTTGTGCTGGGTCCAGGTCACTCACAAGAGGAGGTTACACTTGAAAAAAATCCACATTGGGTTTGGCAGTGTTTGCTTTAGGCCCCAGTGAGAAGGGAGACCCAGGGAGGGAACCAGAGGCATCTTGAGGAGTCCCTTTGGTCCATCCTGGGCTGGCAAAGAGTGRAATGCCAGCTTTGGGCTGTGTAGGGATTCTCTTTTTCTTAACTCCTGTAGCAAATTAATTTGCTGCTTCAAGGTAATCAGGCTTTTGCCTTTCCTTCTCCTGTTCCTCACATTGCCATATTATAAATCTATGGAAGATTTATATATRTATAATATTTWTAWTTTTTWWWAARATCTGGTGCCCYACATCTTGTAGAAGAGCCCATTTGCAGATGAGGCCCTAAAGCAAATTTTCTGCTTCTTCTTTGGCTTCCTTACAGGAATCAGGGAATGGTTTCAGTTGGAAGGGACCTTTAAAGATCCTCCAGTCYAACCCCTCTGCAATGAGCAKGAAAATCTTCYACCAGCTGACACCAAACCCCACCATGGAGCTCATGCGATGCACATAAAACAGGAGTGCTTGGGAACAACTCTAATTTGAGAAACTTCTCAGCATCAGCTAAAACCACTTTCAATTAAAATGAAAAATATGAAAATATGGGATTCTGTGACAGCAGATCCTGCAGGGGCTGGCACCAGGACAATGGTACTGCCTGGAGTGAACCTGAGGCAAAGCA
>NW_026623867.1:3542-10704 GCF_030028575.1 Malurus melanocephalus | reverse complement strand
GCACCATGCCTTTGCCCTTTCCCGTGGATTTGACACAAAAATGCTATTATGCTTTGTCCTTCCCCACCTTCCCCAGTCTTTCCCTCCTCCCTGGCAATGGCTGTGCAGCAGCAGAGCTTTGGGCTCAGGGGCCTTCACTGGAGCAGTTGGGTTCCCAAACCTGTGTGCAGAAAACCAGAACCACCAGTGTTGGAATTCCCAGCTAGGAATCAGGTGGGAAGGGGCTGCCAGCTCCTGTCAGCCACGGGCTGCCAGGGGCATGAGCAGCACATCCTGATTTCCTCCAGGACCTTCAGACATCAGCCTGAGTGAAGCAGCTCATTAAAAGCAGCTAATTGCTGCAGTCATTTGTGAAATTAATTTTTCAAGGTTAATTTGGTTTGGCTCTGGAGAGGGTGAGCTGCACGTGCCATGCAGCCCCCCCTCCCTCCATCCCTCCTGTGTGGACAGAGCACCCAGGATGAGGAGCGCYGATCTGGGGCACCCTCAGGGATGAGAGGAAGCACCCTGAGCTGTGCTGGGGCAGCCCAGGGGATGTGAAATGCTGCTGCCACCATGGCAGGGTGGCTGCAGGCCAGCTGGGCTCGTTCTGGGTGCACACAGCAGCTTTGCTTTGCTGTGAGATGAGCAATCCCTCCAAAAACTCTTTTAACCATTTCCTGGAGCTCGCAGGGGCACTGAGAAAACAGAATCTGACAGACATTCAGTGCAGCTTTGGTGTTCACCTCCCTCATCCCATTTCCCTCTGGCATGGAGCTCCCAGGAGCAAACCTCACTGTGTGATGGACACCCAGATGGCATCACAGACAGCAGCACCACACTTTGGGGGCAAAAGGGGCGTTTGCTGCCACTGGGACTATGAATGGTGGTGCAAGGATTTTCAGCTCCTTGTACATTGAAAGCAAGTGCAAGGAAGGAAACAAGAGCAAAGCCTTTCTTGATGCCTCATTTGAGGCCCAGGCTGGGTTGTGGCAGCCTTAGCTGTGTCCTTTGGGGCACAAAACAGCCTGGACAGGGTGCTCAGTGCTGTGGGACACCTGCAATGAGGTCTCTGCCCTCCTGCTCCATGCAGGAGCCACAGTGAAGACCTCTGTCCATCTCTCCATCATCARCCACATCCCCCTTGGAAGAACTCAGCTGCAGATGCCAATTTTGAGTGTGCCATGGCACGGGGAACACCCTGAGCCCCAGCACCCCACACCTGTGGTGGCATATTGGGGTGCTGGCCCCAGCATGGGGCTCCCCCTCTGCCAGAGCCCCGACTGAGCTTTGTGGCTTCAGTGCCAGATACTGGACTGGGGCTGGTGGAGCTGGGGAGGGGCTGGAGGAGATAGAGAGGAGCTGGTGAAATTGGATCACAATTGGTGGAGCTGGGGAGGGGCTGGTGGAGATAGAGAGGACCTGGTGAAATTGGATCAGAATTGGTGGAGCTGGGGAGGGGCTGGTGAAACTGGACTGGGACCAACTGGGGTTGGAACACTGCAGAGCTGGTGGAACTGCACTTGTCCCACCTGAGCACAGTGCACCTCGGTGCCAGCCTGGCAGGAATTGGCTATTTAAGGGATTTGTTTTGGTGTTTAACGGGTGTGTTTGGTGTTGAATGTTTTTATTTGGTGTTTAATGGGTGAGTTTGGTGTTTAAGGGATGAGTTTGGTGTTTAATGGTTGTGTTTACTGTTTAATGGATTTATTTGGTGTTTAAGGGATGAGTTTGGTGTTTAAGGGGTGCATGCTGTGTTTGCAGAGCCCTGGCCAGCTGTGACAATGCAGATGTTTCCTGTTTCCCTGGACCTGCAGAGCCTTTTCAGAGCCTTTTCCCAGCTGGAAGCAGTTCCTGCCAAGCTGTGCCTCTAGACTGTGTCTGTGGGATCTCGGACAGCACCTGAGCCCAGACAGTGGGACATGCCCAGCACTGACCATCCCAGCCAGCAGAATGCGCCCAACACTGACCATCCCACCCATCCCACCCTCCCAGCCAGTGGGATGTACCCCGCAGTGACCATCCCACCCTCCCTGGGTCAGTCCCGGCTGTGGCCAGGCAGGGAGGCAGCTCTGGGGAGCAAAACCCCACTCCAAGGTCAGTGCAGTGCCCTGTGCAGTGATGCCAGCCCCCACAGAGTGTACCCAGCCCCGGGCAGGACGTGGGGAGCTGCAGGTGGGCAGGAAGGCCCCACGTGTGAGGACGGGAGGATGTGGCTGCACTGACTGTCCTCCCTTGTTGAGTCTCTGTCTTTTCCTTGTCTGGACCCCTGGAGCCGGGTTTTGCCACATCTTGTGGCTCCAGATGGGATTTAGGGGACAGATAAAAGCCAGGTTCAACCACATTTCGGTCTCAGGGACCACCTCCTGGCAAGGCTGGATGAAAACCCACTCCGTTCGTTGCCTGGACTGTGACCAAAGACACTGAAGAGCATCCATGGGCACCCAGGGCAGGGCTGTTGGGCTGCTGAGGATGGGACCCCTCGGTCCTGAGCTCTGTTTGCTGGGAGGAGCCATGGGAACAAACCCAGGACCAGCCAGGCCAGGCTGCTGCTCCCAGCTCAAAGACCCTCCTGGAGGAAAATGTCCCCTCTCCTGGGGTGCAGCAGAGTGTAGGACCCATACACCCCACCCCACACACTGCACCCCACATATCCCACCCACCCCAGTCCCACCCTCTGCACTGCTGATCCCAAGAGCTGCCAAGAGCCCTCCTGTGCTGCATTTGGGATCAGGCTCCCACCTCAAACAGCCTGTGACATGTCTGGGGCTGTGGCTCTCACCAGCCGGTCACACCACAGCTCAGACCTCCTCCAGACCTGCCCATTCCACCCAAAGGCTCTGGGAGCTCCCAGAGAGGAGTTCTGGTGTTCCCCTCTGAGTCCTGCCCTCTGGGAGGTTCACAGAAGGAGAGGAAAGTCATTTCAGAGGTTCCCTGAGCAAGGGTCTCCAAAATGGAGCTTCACAGAAGGAGAGGAAAGTCATTTCAGAGGTTCCCTGAGCAAGGGTCTCCAACATGGAGCTTCAGATTCAGAGGTAACTCTGGAGGCCTCTGGTCCAACCCCTGCTCCAAGTGGGGCATCACAGATCAGGAAGGGGAGGGATGGAGATTCCTCAGCCTCACTGGGTCCCCATTGCAGGGCCTGGCCACCCTCATRCTGAAAGGGACTTTTGGTTCAATCTGACCAGAATTTCTGTGTTTGTGACTTGTGTCTAATGCCTTTTGTCCATTCACTGTTCATCTCCCAAAAGAGATTGTCACTGCTGTGTCTGCACTTCCTTTAGGGGTCTGAAGGCAAGTGGGAACCAGCCCCCCCTCACCTGCTCCAGTCCAAAGTAGCCCAGCTTTCCAGCCTCCCCTCAGACATCCTGAGCTCCACACCCAGACCTTCTCAGAGCCTCACCACTGGGCTCTGTCCCTTTTGTCAGTGTYGTTCTTGTGCTTGGGGCCCCCAAAATCATACACAGTTACCTCAGAAGTGGCCCCATAAATGCCATAGAGAGGGGTACAGTTAATTCCCTCTCCTGATGCTCTCCAGGCTTCCTAAATTACATCTGTGGGGTCTCCTGGGAGCCACAAGGGCTGCACAAGCACCACGATGGGACTGTGGCACCACCCCAAAGCCCTTTTCTGAGGAAGGGCATCATTTGCTTTTAACCAGTTCAGCATCCATGAGGCTCATCATTTTCCCCTAAATGGAAAAACATGAGAAATCCTGCAGTAAGCCYTATTTCCATCCCGATTTGGGATGAAAGGCCAAGCCCAAGGAGCGGGACACTGAGGGGAATGGAAGCACTGACTGGTTGCTTTGCTTTGCTGTTTAACAGCACCAAGTTCAGCACACCCTCTTCCCCTSTTCGCCTGCATCTCCTGCTCATTTCCCGCCTTGCTAGCTTTCCAAGGCTCTGAAGCTATTTTGGATGGATTTTCCCCTCTCTGCTGCAGGACCATAGTTTCCTGTTGTGTCTCCCCTGAGGTGTCTGAGATTTTTGGGCTGATTCCAGCCGGGATTTGCTTCAAAGGCAGAGCTGGAGTGAGGAGAAGGCCCCGGCTGGAGCAGGGCAGGACAAGGGGGTGCCGTGTTTGTCAGCCCCCCAGAAATGCTGGGGAGGCACCCAGGGTTCTGGTACCACCCATGGACACCTCAGTTGGTCTGGGTCACACTCAGGGTGAGCTGACACTGCCAGAGGAGGTGCCCAAGCCCAGGGCCACCTCCCCAGAGAGACACTCACAGTCCCTGGGATGGGAGAGCCGAACCCTCCTGTGCTGAGCACCCAGCGGTTCCCATCCGCCGGGGCAGGAACTCTAGGCTCTGCAGCGCTGTGTCACAGCCCTTGCCAAGGTCCCTCCTGTCGCTCCAAAGGGAGGAGCCCGGGGCAGGGGTTGGTTTGCTGCTGCCGTGGTTTCTTTGTCCCTCACAAAGCCCAGCAGGCGTTGGGAGCAGCTTCTGGTCGGGGCAGAGCGCAGCTGGTCGAGGCCTCACAGGTGATTTTGGCTTTCCAACGCTGCTGTGCTCCGGAGGAGCTCCTGGAGCCAAACTCCCGTTCCTCCCTGCCCAGCCTCGCCCGGCTTTTGGAGCTCCATGGCAGGGGCTGAGCTGAGCCTGTTGGGGGCTGTTGGCTCCGGCTGCTCCTCTGGTACCCCCCGAGCTGCAGCGAGCCCCTTCCTRACCCCTTGGTTTCCCTCTCCAGTGCCAAAGCTCCGGAGCAGGGAGTGCCTGGGCACGACCACGGCCTCACCCGGGCTGACCTGAGCGTTCTCCCTGGCGCAATGCACAGATATTTCCTGGGATGCCTCACGCACGGCAGAGCTGCGGCAGGTCCTGGGTAAGGACGCCACCCTCAGTGAGGATTTCCACCTGCACCGGTTCCGATGAACTCCCTCCCTCCCTCTCAGTTTGGAAATGTGGAAGCAAATTCCCTCCCCTCAGACTGGGAGCGATGGGCTGTTCGTGGAGCAGGGATGCTCCCTGTCGGAGCGGCTCACCCGCGGGCCAGGCTGCGGGGGCGCAGGCACAGTCGGATTGTCACCGGTGTCACCTCGGACAGCCCCTCCGCCCCTCCTTGCTGGGCTCCTCCAGCCCCGGGAGGACACAGGGTTCAGGGCAGGGCRGATCCCCCAGTGGAGGCGCGGTGGGTGCCTGGTGACAGTTTCAGGCTGTGATTGAGCCAGGAATGCTCTGTCCCTGCAGGGCACCCAGCACCCTGGACAGGGCTGCAGGACGGGCTCCCGAAGCACAGACTGTCCCTCGGTGTCCTGCGGTGACACAGCTCCTTGGTTTGTGTCCTGACTCAGAGCAGCTGTGGACCTGTGTTCTGCAGCTGCAGCTGGGGAGCCGCAAACTCTGCTTGGACACTGCAGGAATTGTTCCTCAAATCATTCATTTCCCTGCCAAGCTGKGGGACAGCCTCGGGGACCTGCAGCTCTCCCTGCCTGCCATCCATCCTGCCCGGAGCAGCATTCCTGACCCCGGGAGCAGAGGCCCTCACTATCCCCAGGGCTGCCAGGAACRCCAGGGTGGCTGGGGAGGATTCCCAAATGTTTCCAAACCAGAGGAGGTGAAAARCTGGCAGGAATTGAAGCCAAAAGTGGACAATCGGGCCGCTGTTGCTGGGAATGCCACGTCAGATCCATGGCACCCACCTGTGTCTGGCAGCCTCAGCCGGGCGATCCCACACACAGGGAGGCTGTGGGGAGTGGGGCCATATGCCAGAGCACTGCTGAAATTCCCCACAAAAACAGGTGAACTTCCCAGCAAAGGGAGAGGAGAGGGAGAGGGAGAGGGAGAGGGAGAGGGAGAGGGAGAGGGAGAGGGAGAGGAGAGACACCAGCCAAAAGCAAAAGTGGAGTGCTTCGGGCTGGCACCAGAGTGCTATGCCTGGAAAATCCTCAGATTTGCTGCGAGAGGCTGACACATGAGGAAAGGGGAACAGAGCTTCTCAGAAGCGACGGGCTCCCTGAGTCTTTTCCTCAGGATTTTCTGCCTGATGGAGATTTCTGCATGGTGGAGCCCAGGGGGTGTGGGGACAGACACAGTGTGACCCACTGAGCCACAGCCTGAATGGGGTGCCGGCACCCAGCACCCTGCAGTGGGTGTCCCTCGGAGAAAGCTGCGAAAGCAAACATGGCTTTTTTAGTGGGGGGATTATTCAGAGGCGGGAGGGGGCACAGCTGCTCCATCCTGCCTGTGCCTGGCTGGCCCAGCCTGGGGCACAGCAGGGTGAGCAGCTGACCCTGCCCACAACGGACAGGGAGGTGGCCAGGCCTGGCAGGTGTCCATATCCAGAGTGGCTTGGCTAAAACAGCTCTTTAGGGAATAGGGAATGACCCTGGAGACCCCTCTGGAGAAATGCACACCTCCCCATTCCCAACGCTGCCGTCTCCAGCTCCCAGAGCTCCCTGCCATCCTCCCTGGACTCACAGGTGCTGGGCAGGGAGCACYACAGCAACCCCAGCACGGGCCTGGATCGTCTCCTCCCCACTCCACCATGTTCCACAGCCCCAAGGAGGCTGGGATGGGCTGGGATGAAGCCACGACTCCTCTGTGCCCCACAGGTGCCACTCAGCAGCACAGGGAAGATGGTTCACTTCAGCTGTCCCAGCAGGACAGTGCCATGCGGCTGCTGAACCAGGCTGGGCAGGGCTGTCACCCTCCCTGTGACACACTGGGACCAGCCCTGTGACCCAGCTGCCTTCCTGCACAGGCCCTGTCTGCCTCTCATCCCCGCGGCTGCTTCACCCCCTCCAAAAAATGTGCAGTGAAAATGTCACTACTTGGCTCCCCGGGAAAATGAGAGCCCTGATTCAGGCTTTAATTATACCCCCAATTAAAAACACATCAGCCTTCTGCCACCTCCTGCGAGCAGCAGCGGTCTCTCTGCAGGATCCCRGCCCCAGCAGGGCCAGTTCAGGCATCTTGGCTCAGCACCCTCTAAAAAATGGGAAGAGAGTTCATGTGTCTCCAGTGGAAGCATGCTGGAAATGTGATTTCAGGAGCTCAGGCTCCAGTCAGCCTCACCCCATCCCAGGAACGATGCTGGGKAGGGGTCTCAGGTGGGAACGGGCTCTGCTCCTGCTGTGGGTCCGCCCCCATTGTCCCTGGAACCTGCTGGGATCGCATTCCCTGCGGCTCCCAGATCCATCCCCAGTCCTGTATCTGCCCCTGCGGCAATTCCCTGCCGAG